>NW_027499716.1:0-74313 GCF_021521415.1 Bidens hawaiensis | reverse complement strand
CTATATAAGCATCCACCTTAAACAGCTGGTCCAGTTCTATCCAATTTAGATATACCAAAATGCTACAACTAGAGCTATCAGCTCGCTTATGTTTACTTAGTTAAAACGTGAGCTCGGACTCGTCTTGTAAGAAGCTTGTTATTCGACTAGTTAACTCGTTTACTAAAATTGTTATTTAGTATATTAGAAAAATTAATGTTGAAATTAGTATTTTCTCAATATTGAATTGCAAATTTATATTTACAGATTATCCATCGTTAAATTTTGAGGTTGGGTAATATGCATTTTTGAAATCAGAGAGGGAAAATATGTCATTGCTCGTAAGTTATAACTTACAGATATTAAAATTTGAGTTAATTAAAAGAGCCAAACAAATGAACAATCGACGCTGCCTTGATTCAAGCTCGACTTGTAAAGTCGTAATATGTGCTTATAAATGATACATGTTTTAAAACTTAAAACTCATTTCCTTACATTTTAACATGCGTTTTAGTGTAAATTTGTAATATTCTGTTACTAATTTTATTGTTAGTAAGTTTACAAGTATATAAATGAAACCGAGTCGAAAAGATCAAGACAAAATGAAGGCAATACGAACTGTATGGACCAACCTTGTTGATCGTGCAAGCAAACCAACGACATGTAAAATATCAATTGTGAATTCGTGATACAGTTATATGACACCACACGAGCCATATCTCGAAGCTTTTAAAACCTAAAATTTAACAAAAAGAGAAGCATTTGGGTGGATAAACAGTGGCGAAGCTTGGACTGAGGCACCGGAGGGTCGAACTCAAAATGTGTACAAAATTTCACAAACGAGGGGGCCGGGCTCAAATTTTCGGCTGAAAAAAGGCTAAACTTAAACTACGTATAAAAATTTTCGGCTAAAAACAGATAAATTTACACGACTGCACAAAAAAATAGGGGAGCCCGGGGCCACCCCAGGCCTTAATGAAGCTTCGCCCTTGTGGATAAACATGATGAGGATCGAAGATTCGAAGGCGTAGACACTTTAAGTCGGTTCTATCGTTCTACATTCATCTTGAACACGTATTATGTAATATATATATATATATATATATATATATATATATATATATATATATATATATATATAAATGAATATATAGTGGTTTTGTGTGGCAGATTTTTGTATACGTGGCTAACTCAAGGAGAACAATATGTCACGAAGCTCGTGTGGAAGGTGACCACGATGCATATATTGACAGACACAAAACAAGTGACCCGCCAACTGAAAGAACCGGTTTATTTACGGTTAATTATTTGTGTCAGACCAATGGGCCTGTCTTTATGCTAGTTGATCCCAATGACCCAATAACCTTTACCAACCGGGCCCACTTTGGCGGATGCCACTAGGGTTGCTCATAGCCTTATATGGATATTGTAAATTTAGTGACGGATGTAGGAGAAAAGTTGGGTAGTGCAGGTTAAACAATATTTTGACTAGAGGTAGTCAATACTTAAAACTAGGGGAAAAGAATTTGCACTAAAACCCCTTAACCTATGCTAGATTCATGCATGATTGTGATACAAGTTAGCTATAAGATGATTGCTAATATCAGAACACGAGAAAAAAGTTGGGCCTTTAGAAAAAAATATTGGGCTTAAACAATTATATGTTTAGATGGACATTTGTTATGATTTAGGTCGTGAAAACAATTTTTATTTATAGAAATGGGTTTAAATTAGTTGAATGACTGAGTTTAAACATTAAAAATACATTTTTTTTTTTAAATCGGGTCTACCAGGAAGATCGGGGGCCGGAGGCCGTCGACCACCCAGCCCTCTTTCAAACTCGGCCATGGTTAATGTGATTGTTTAGAGTATCCGTAGTGATTTCACAATATAAAATAAAAAGACATTCTATCGCATCACTAGTATTATGTCACGTATGTGAAAAATACCCTCTTTATATGCGTAATGGTGTCACCTATCACCTATAAATAAAATAATAATTAAATTATATTATAATAAAAATAAAAAATAAAATGATAGATAGTGACGGCTTATAAAGGGGTGGGGTCCACCCACTTCTTAGAAAGCGTTGCCTCTAAAGAAGCCCTGAGGGGCGACACCCAAGTTCTAAGAATGAGTGTGGTGATGCCGGGGTTGTTTCAAGCTTAGGTGTCAACGGGCATTACCCCCATTACTTATGTTCTAAACGATCATCATATAATTCTTAGTTTAATAAAACTGCGTAATTTATTGTTCGAATTTCAATTTTAAAAAAAACATATAGTTTCGACATAACACATTCCATTAGTTTTTACATATCCCTTAACACCTTCAAACGTTCACCAAACACATGTGACATGTACAAAAGAGAAGTTATTTTCACCAAACACATGTGACATGTACAAAAGAGAAGTTATTAACTTATTATTACTTGGTCTGGTTTTAAGTAGAGGTGAAAAAAAAAACGTATTCGGAACCGGACCCGAAAAAAATACCCGGAACCGGTTTTTTTATACCCGGGTATTCTATACCTGAAACCGGAACCGACCCTAGCCGTAGGGTATGGATAGGGTATGCATTTTGAGGTCAATACCCGTACCCAGAACCGTACCCGATTTATACCCGGACCCGGTCATACCCTATACCCGATACTCGATACCAATTTTCTAATACCCGAAATAATACATGAGTTTTTATAGTATATTTTTATGTTTACTTCACAACTTTTATGTTTAAGTTTTTGTAAAATGCATATTACTAAGTAAATTATTTAATTAAGTGGATTTATGGTTTTTGTAATATAGTTTAGTTATTTTTATAAATTACAAAGCAAATTTAAATTTTAAACAAATTAAAAAATGTATAAAAAAAATTACAAATTCAAAACCGGGTATTAATACCCGGTCGTACCCGGTTCCAATACCCGAACCCGATCATACCCTACCCGGGTACATAGGGTTGAGTTTTTCTCCTCAATACCCTACCCGAACCCTACACGATTTCTCTCAATACCCGATTTTCTAATACCTGATCATACCCAAACCCGAGTATTAGAAAAAATTCAATTTGTGCACCTCTAGTTTTAAGTTTTTATTTTATATCTTTGTAAAACAACACAGCAAAAGGAAGATCAAAGAAGAACATGGGGTGTTTAGGTCCAGTGAAATGTGGATTCATACTGGGCCTATATTTTAACACATTAATGTTACAAAAGGATCCGGTATTCCGGTGTGCTAAAACTTTATATCTTTGGGTTGATTTGTTTACTCATATAAACAAAAAATGGAAACATAGTTTCTGGACGTTAAAACTTAAACCCACACGGGCCAAAGCCCAAACCCATTTCATTACCAAACACCAAAACAAGCTTGTGAAAGCTGAGCATTAAACCCACCGGCGCCAACCCATTAACGCCCTGATAAAAGAGATGTGGTCCACGTCAAACCAACCTTTTATACTTTTTTAAGTTAATTTACTTATCCACAATGCATGATCTTATGTACTCGAAGGGAGGCACCTTCAAAAGCCATGGACGTCATATTATCACTTAATGAATGAATTGGTCACATACGCTGCGTTGTGCCAGTTCACCCTCCTTTCGTGGGGGGCTCGTGGGAAGGCGTAGGCCCACTTTTATGTATTTTATTTTTTTAAATAAAGTTTAAGGTATGATTGTAAAATTTGTAACTATAAAATTGTCTTTAGAAATTGTTAGTTAATAAATTTTTGTTTACGAAATTTACACTAAGAGGAATGCTTTAAGTTATATTATTATAAAAGTATACTTAAAAAGTCATATTTGAGTTGTAAAGACATATACAGCTTATATAAACTTATCAGTTTATGATAATAGCTAATTGTGTTATAAAAAGTAAATATAACGAATGAATTATTCATGAAAATCGTTAGAGCATCAGCAACAACACGATGCCTTCACACACGAGGTCATAGTAGACCTACTCATAATGTGACATTCGTCAAATTCAGGCCTCGAATTTGTTTTCGTGTTGTAAACTTTTATTTTGTAAAACCGACACAACATTTTTTTTAGAACTTTATTTAAATTATGTAAGGCCCCGAACCCGGTGACCCTACTTTAGCGTCGGATTTACTCATAAACACAGTTCTTCAAATCAGAGTTTATTAAAACTTTTCGCGGAATATAAAACATCAATCATTTGTTACAAAACATTAAATCTTTTCTTTGATACCATAACACAAAACTTTATATTTAAAACATCTTTACTTCTTTCTTCAGATGCCAGCCGTTCAATCCATGCCGTGTGTCATCCTCATGCTAACTCTATAATCAGCTCACCTGCGTGCATACTAAAAGTCAGCTACGCTGAGTGAGTTCTAGTTAATCGAACGCCATACAATACATACACATACATACATATCCGTAGATACATATCCATACTTCACTAGTTACCCTTCTGTTCTACATACATACTTGCTACCATACATACATACATATCTACAATCACTAACCTCAGTCTACCGAGAGTACGTTCATAGTTCACCGTCTATACCTGTACTCAAGGTCGTGAACACGTACAAGGTTCGCAGTCCTTACCTATGTTCACCATTTATGGTACGTACAAGGATCGCGGTCCTTCCCTATACCATAGTACATCCACAACACGTACAAGGTTCGCAGTCCTTCTCTATGTTGCAACCTAATTCATAGCACGTACGAGGTTCGCAGTCCTCCCCTATGCTACAAAATCAGCACGTATAAGGTTCACAGTCCTTTCCTATGCTGAAATACATCCACAACACGTACAAGGTTCGCAGTCCTTCCCTATGTTGCAACCTAATTCATAGCACGTACGAGGTTCGCAGTCCTCCCCTATGCTACAAAATCAGCACGTATAAGGTTCACAGTCCTTTCCTATGCTGACACCTATCTACATTACGTATAAGGTTCGCAGTCCTTATCTACGTTTACATATATCATCTACTTCACGTATAAGGCTCGCAGTCCTTAACTACGCCATCACCAGCCGAGTCTATGCCCGACAGAAGCTAGAGGGATTTGCCATCCTAACTTACTATGTCGAACGTAGATCTCACATGCCATTCGTGTACCTAAATACACATACTTACATTATAACATAAGAACACTCTAGGCATTCTTTACCTCATTCATTTAACAACCATACCCCTTGTCGTTACGTGCAATATCCGAAGATCGTTCACGCCCCGACAAGTATTCATTTGAAATATTCATACATCTACGATATATAATATTCGTACCTTTATTTTTAACCTGACAGTACGCGCAATATCCGAAGATCGTTCGCGTACCGACAAACAATCATTCATATCTATCACACATATCACATATGACATACACTTATCACTTAGGATAAATGTATTAACAACACATCGAGTATGCACACAGCCCCGAAAACATAACAAGGAATGGGGCTAGAAACTCACCTGAACACGGTTACGTTCACCGTTAATCGTAATCCCTTTCTTCAGCTGTGCACGGCTGACTGTATAACAAGTACACGTATCAAACAACTATCACTACTCATATCATCTTTCCAGTCTTAACTACTACCCACAACGAACGGGGTCCGGGGGCAGCGCCCCTGGCAGCGGGGTCTAGGGGCGGCAGCCCCTAGCAGGGTCCAAGGGGCAGAGCCCCTGGCTGGGGTCGAGCTGCCAGGTCAGCTTGGAAAAATTTTATTTACATTAACTGTCTTAACACATTTTCCATTAGGTTTTTAATTTATTTTCTAAGCGAACTTAACTTTAGGCGAAGTTAAACCTTAAGCGAACTTAGCTTTAGGCGAAGTTAAACCTTAGGCGAACTTAGCTTTAGGCGAAGTTAAACCTTAGGCGAACTTAGCTTTAGGCGAAGTTAAACCTTATGCGAACTTAGCTTTAGGCGAAGTTAAACCTTAGGCGAACTTAGCTTTAGGCGAAGTTAAACCTTAGGCGAACTTAGCTTTAGGCGAAGTTAAACCTTAGGCAAACTTAGCTTTAGGCGAAGTTAAACCTTAGGAGAACTTAGCTTTAGGCGAAGTTAAACCTTAGGCGAACTTAGCTTTAGGCGAAGTTCATCAGGCGAACTTAGCTTGCAGGCGAAGTTCATCAGGCGAACTTAGCTTGCAGGCGAAGTTCATCAGGCGAACTTAGCTTGCAGGCGAAGTTGTCGTCTGCAGGTTCTGTTCGCTCTTAAATCCTTCGTTCCTTAACCAAATAACTCGATTTAGGTACCCATGGAATCGTCTGACCAGCGCCTACAAACCCCAACTATCAAATCGACCTAACATCGATGTTTAGAGGGTGCGATTTAGGCATATAGGTTACGGGTCCTTTTTATCAATCGATTAACCCATCAAATCATAACCATTTTCAGTAAGTTTAGCTTTGTTGGATTCGTTTTTACCATACAAACTCAGATCTACCATTTCTCAAATCAAACCGAACCTATACGAACGATTTCTAACCATAAACGTACCTTGAACGAGTCGAACTTACGAACACGAGCTGGTCTTGTTGCTTTGGTTCGTCACGACGATCTAGCACCAACTAACGTTTACTCTCTCTCGGATCATGCTCGTTTATGGTGTGTGTGTTTTTGAATGTGTAGAGACTAGAATGGATAGAGATGAGGTTTAGGGTTTTATGGTGGTTTAGGGGATATTTATATCCCTTAAAGCCAATGGACCTAAGGCCCATTCTCATTTAACCCATCTCAAATAATCTAACACTAGCCCGACTCATACCAACTCCTACTCTATTATTTATTTCCCGAACCCGAGTCAACTTTCCCTCTATTATTAAGTAATATAATAAATATCATTTTGGAAATTTCGGGATGTTACAAATTATTAAATGATAATACTTTAGACCTCAATCTTAAATAAACTGATGATTGTCATTATATAGTGTTGTTAAAAAAAACATAAAGGGTTCAAACTGAGTTTTGGCAAAGTTATTATAAGTTTTGGAAACTTTTAAACTCACATTAAACATTGACTAGAACTTGAGGGGCCAGAAATGTAACATATATACACCACAAATATATACATAATACCCTAACCCTATCTCATTCTAACATCCAGCCGCCTCCCTCCATACTTGCCGTTTTCCGGCGACCTCGGACCTCCGGCGAGCACCAACATCACCTCCGGCCAACCACCACCCACCTCAGCCATCCAAAACACCACCACCGAGCTCCGGCCACTTCCCCTTCCCCTTCTCGGCAGTCCGGCGACCCCACGGCCACCGACCTCTCTCTATCTCTCCGGCGCTCTCCCTCTCCGGCGCTCTCTCTCTCTGCCTCGCTCTCTCTCCCTCGGGTCCGAAACCCCAGCCGCCGGCTACCCTCCTCACACTCCACTCGTTTTTCCGGCGACCGGAAGTCCGGCCGCCATGCCACACCGCAGCTCTCGTTATCTCCCTCTATCTCTCTGTCTCTCACTTTCTCGTATTTCTCTCTCTCTCGGCCTCGGGGACAGTTATTTTCTCCGTGTCAAACGAGTTTGGCTCGGTCCTATCCGATATAGAGCCACGACTCGCGAACCTCTAAAAGGTATATAATTTGGGGTTTTGTTATTATGAGTTTTTCATAAATTGATCTCCAGATTTAAATGGTTAATAGTGGGTTGTGTGTCGGTTATAGTTCTTGCTTCGGGTTGGATGGATATGGAGTTATATATTTTATTTGGGGAAATGGATATTGTATTTTTATTATGAGTTTAAATTAACGATTACTATTTTGGTTCGGTCGGTTTGTACGTTAGTTAATAAACTAGAGGTCTCGGGTTCGAAACTCATCCTAGACCGGTTTTGATATAATTTTTATACTTAACAAATTTATTGTTAATAATAGTATTAATATCAATATATAAGGGTTGTTAATAGTATTATTACATGTAACTTACTATTATATTTATTAATTGATAATATTATTATTATTATCATTATTATAAATATATAAGTTGTTATTAATATTATTATAAATCATATTATCATTATCTATTAAAATCATATTATTATCATTAATTATTAGCATAATATTATTATATCTATTTTATGAACTCGTTTAGAAATCGAACCCATTTCGAGTATGATATCATTATTACTAAATATTATTTACTATTATTACCATTTTTTTTATCAACAACGTTATATTTAATACCAAGATTTATATTCTATAACTATTATTAGTATTATTAATAATAATTATTGTTATAATTATTATACTATATTAGTATTATTAAAAATAATTATTGTTATTATTATTAACATCTTTATCTTATATATATATACATATATATATATATATATCATATCTTTTAAAATTATTATTATCATTAATAATATCATTATAAACTTTATTAATTCATTATTATAAAACCGAACCCTTGATTTAAAACCCGTCTTGTCTATATTAATACTGGTTTAGCTATTTAAAAGCCCAATAAACTAATATTATTTTTATTCTAATTATTGATTATTGTACGAGTCCTTAATCATTAACAAACTAACCGGTAACCCGTTTAACAACCGAACCGTCTCGTGCAATGTTTCGAATGTAGTTTCAATTAAAGTTCAAGTTCATTAATATATTTTATTTATTCATTTTCAATTAGCTTTCAAGTCGGATTCGTTCGTTTCGTTTACAAGCTTTCTATTTGTCGATCGTTTATTATTTCCCGATTCGTCAATCGAGGTGAGTACTTTCATACCCCTTTTTCCATCTTTCGTTTTAGGGTGACATTTCATACTTATCAAACTAAATGCTTTAATTACTTGCATCTTAAACCCACAAACGTGATTGTATACCTTACTTGAATAATTGCTCGATTTGGTGTTGTATGCTTATTTGACTATGTGTTTACAGCTTTTGGATGATGAAACTATAAATCCTATACCATTTGGCAATGGCAAGGTGTCGTTAACGTATGCTATTAACGATAACTATAAATCCTAGACTACTCGGCATCCCCTTGTAGCTAGGTGGTGCTAATGTAAGCTTATTAGCAACTGTCATAAAATCCTAGACTAATTGCCAATAGCTAGGTGGCGCTAACTTGTTTAGCGATAACTATTTATTCCAGTTTATATCTCTTATTTATTGTTTTGTATACAAGTTTTGTGGACTTTCATACTATACACTTATATGCTCAAACTTATGAATTGCTCACCAACCTTTGTGTTGACAAACTTTATTTTATGAAATGTTACAGGTTTGACTTTTGTTGACTCGAGTGCTTGACGGAAAACGTTACCAAGACCTTTAGGATATTAGCAAAACTAACAATATAATTATTACTTGTATTCAGTTTGTTTGTGTAGACGAGAAGTGTTGTTTATCGATTTGTTGAAATAAAATGACTTAAATGAATATTGTCACTTTAAATAGTGTCTTGTGTATTTGTCCAATCACCTTGCACCCCGGCATGTTCCGCATTTGGTCGGGGTGTGACAGATTGGTATCAGAGCTACAAGACTATAAGATAGGTGGTTAGACGTAACGACCTAGCATAGTCTTTACTTTAGGGTCCTTATACGTGTTGCCTATACGTGTTTACCCTACTTGATTGTTCAATACACTTGTCTATTATATACTTATTTATTTTAACAATCATAAATATACACATACACGCTCTTTCATAGTACTCCAAGGTATCCTTACCTTAAAACGCAAAAAACATTAGATTTTTATTGTGTTTTATGGATCACGAGCTTAACTTGGATCCCGTTGTTTCAAATCTCCTTAAAGATTGTCTCATATGAGATGACCACTTTAAGTAGTCCAATGCGAGCGTTCCGTTCGCCATCCTAATTTTTGGTGTTAAACCAATGGGACTACGGCGATTTCGTGGACTAGTGTTTTGGCATGACGTTGTATCTCGATTTATTGTGTTATCATTGTTATTTGAGTCTAAAACATGAAAAGGTCGCGGTGATTTCGTGCACATGTTTAGACCCCAACGTGGTAGTTTTGTAAAAAGGTTTTAGTGTCGGAATATCAAGTCATGGTGGTTCATACGCGATTTTCCACCTTTAAATCTTAAAACATTATTATTACGTTTCAAAAATCTAAACCATTTTTCACTTTATATTATTATAAATCCTTATCACAAGTTTTCATTTATAAAGGTAATTTTACATTGTTAATAATTCTTTTATATCTCGCTTTTATACGGTAAAATTTTACACCAATTTTCTCATTTTGATTTCACAAGGATTTTTATTGCAATTTCGTTCATTAAAATCACTTCGTTATAAAAAGGAAAATAAATAAATAAATATATGTATGTTTAGAGTTTGATCTATTCATAATAATTTTTAATATGCCATTTATTTTCAATAAGACGATTTACAAACGAAAATCTTATTATATAAATTTCATCATATTAAGAAGGTTTTATGATAAATTCACCTCAACTTTTCAAGTAAATCTTCTATTATATAAACTTTAAATTTCTTTAACAAAAATAAAAATTGTATAAAATTTCATTTTTATAACTATTCCGTTTATTTGGAACGATCCTTTCACAATATTAACTATTTAGACTTTTCATGACGTTTTAGTTATATTACATAATACCCATGGTAGAATTCTCATTACCTAAAATCTATTTTACAACGACTTTCATTATGCGTTTTTGCTTCATTATAAATTTTCACCATTAAAACTTGCATCTTATGATACAACTCGTTTTAAATTTCTTATGGTAGTTTCGCTTTGTTTCTTCAAGAAAATTCGCAAACTTATAGTTTGTTACTTTCTTGAAATTCTCACGCAAAACTCATAGAAATTTTATTTTAAAGACAAAAAAAAGTCGTTTACTTGTGATTTTCTTGATTTACAATGTCGGTCATTTTAACTTACCATGATATTCTTCATATTACACGATATTAAATAACAAACTTGGTAAAAAAAAAAGATTTCATTTCGCAACTTTATATTTCCAAAACGACATTCATCATTTAATATTGAAACCTCATAACAAATTTTAACATTTAATTCACGTATTTTTAAATTTTCTCATAAGAAAAAAAAAGATATATATATAATAAATAATAAATAAATAAATTTATTTTAATCTTTATAAAAAAAAATTGTTTGATTCACACGCTCGAATCTCAAAAAAAAATTATTTATATAATATACTGTATATATTTATATATATTAACATGCAATTTCAATCATCAAATTTTAATGCACATTTCAAACATTATGTATAAATTATGATATTTTCAATTTAATAGCTACTATTAGTCAAAATCTCCATATAAACAACCACATGTTCCCAAACACCCGTATCCCATCTCAAACTACCGCCCTAAATCAACCATCCTTCCACTTTAAAAGTTTTTCCCGCACACTCAAATTTTTCCTCAATATGAACGAAACCTAAACATCCAAAAGTATATCCTCACCTACTCAAACCTCATGCAAGTCCAAGATATACAAAAATCAACCCAACAAAAGGCCCTAACTACCGACACTCCTACGCCACGAAAACTTATCAAACTCGCTATCCTAATACTTCCAAGACACCAACAAACACTCACAAATGCCTTGAACATATACAAACCTAAGCTTACCCAACTATGACTTAAAATCCTTCGACCCATACTATGTCAATTCACCAAACCATATCGCCACATCGTTTTCATCCAACCGTAGAGTTGATATCAAAATAGCAACCCAAACGCTCCTTATAAAAATACATGTATGAACCAAATCTTAACCCAAACTAGTAAAGATCAAAATTATCCAACCCATTAACTTAACCCGAGCTCAAATAAGCCAAACCCCACCTATTAGCCCAACCACTACTCACACAACTCATCCCCACTCAAACGACCAAAACTCAACAAACCCTATCGATTCAACTCAAGAAAACCCAACTACCCAAGCCGACCTAAACGCTCTCACTCACTACTAAATTTCTAACCCATTCACCATACTGAGCCTAAAACCCCTCCCTACACATGCAAGCTTCGTTTTTCCCTGATTTTTTTTATTTATATATATATACAACTAGTGTACGTATAACAACCTCATGTGTTCAAATAATCACTTATCGATTATAAACTCTTTCAAGATTAACGGTTTACATGTTATGTCCATATCTTATAAATTATCTTTGTAAAATGTAATATTGTCATGACAACAAAAATTTGATTATGAGGAATTGCTTTCAGAGATTCTTAAACGATTATATGTATGATTTCAAGATTTTAAATATTGTCACCTAAAGTGATGAACCTCTTAATAACATTATAAATACGAGGTTTCATTCTGAATAATGAATGCGGGGTTTATTCAGTAAAAAAAAAATTAAAATTTACAACTTTCACCATATTGTATAAACTCAATGATCATGGCTTTGCAAATCTTTTGAGACGCGCCTATGAATACTTTATATTGTAACACAAATTTTTACTCAATAACAACTTACGCGACTATTACCTCATATTATCGCAAGCATCATCACTTTATATATTTTATTTCATCACAATAACTCTATGTATACAGACTCCTTTAACAAGTTGGACTTACAAGATTTACTTTTGATAATGATCAAAACCTTTCTTTAGCCAGCGATACCTCGATATATTGATATTATTATATTCATTTTTCTTGGAAACAATAAAACGACTTTACTTGAGATTTCATTTCGATGTTATTCTTATATTTCCAATGAACATAGAAAACGCGATTTACCTATTTCGTCATTTAATCGAGTCTCACTATTATTGCGATTTTCTTTCCCATTGATGAGATGTTTCAATGGTAACTTTATGCACATGAGATTTCATTTTGGTGTTTGATTTGACCGAATCCAAGCTATTCAATAACAATTTGTGTAATACTTTCAAAACTTTAACTTCGCCAAAAATATCGTTTATCTTTTAAACGATATTTTCATGACTATGTTGTTATATTTGAGCATTTATGTAAACTCGATTTTATACCTTATTCTATATTATTTCATCTAATCTATTAACGGCTCAGGTGTGGCTGTCTACAAGTTTTGGCGCTATTAGAAACCGTTATTATAATGACGATTATATAAATGGTTTCACAATGGTGGCCATATTCACGTTTTATTATATTTCATCGATGGTTTTTGATTGTTAACTAGATGCTATTTTATTTATATTGATACATGTATGCGTCATCCCAAAGAAACTCACCTCATTCTCGTGATTTCACGCAATCAAATTCTCAATTTCTTTTAACCTCAAGTTTGTTCACGTGTGAAACACAATCGTACGATATTATTAATTGTATCGTCGTTTACCTCAACTTTATGGGTTCATTTATTGAACTTCTCATTCTTCACTTATCGAAATTCATCTATCGGCGTTATTTAGTGCCTCGATATGCCGACTTGACATTTATCTTGATGACTTTTGACTTCAAAAAAAAAAAACTCATTTCACATTGTTACCTTTAAATAATTTTTTTTAGTTATTTAAACGATCGTCTTTACTTATTTCAGCCGAATTGTTATTTTCGCATTGGTTTATATTCTAAGACTTTAAACTGTTTCATTTATGTATCCCATTTTCCTACTTGCTAAAAAGTCAATCCCGAAATTTTTCAACCACTAGTACTGTTTTGTCAATATTGGTAAAATTTAACAAATTTATTCACACATTTATTATTTAAATATTTCAAAATAAATATGCCTCTTAAACCACACAATGGACGAACCATGTGGACCATACGACGATCTAAATAATTTTGGGTGCACACTTAATTATCGAAATCCCCGTATGGAAGCCATAGTAAGTACACTTGTGCGATAACTCAGACCGGAGGATGATGGTACAAAAACGAGAAAGATGCGAAATCATGATAAGGGCACGGTGGATACGCCGCTGGTACATCCTATATATAAGTGCCTTTATTATGTTTATCATTTGTAAGGTTTTTCAAATCATGCAAGGACCTGACGTCTTTCGTTTACTTAAAATTTGTTCATGCAATTATCTTACTAAAGACAACACTCGTTAGTAATTACCCTTTTCTTTAAGTTTATTTTAATTTCGGGACGAAATTTTTGAAAAGTTGTTGATACTGTGACATTCGTCAAATTCGGGCCTCGAATTTGTTTTCGTGTTGTAAACTTTTATTTTGTAAAACCGACACAACATTTTTTTTATAACTTTATTTAAATTATTAAATGATAATACTTTAGACCTCAATCTTAAATAAACTGATGATTGTCATTATATAGTGTTGTTAAAAAAAACATAAAGGGTTCAAACTGAGTTTTGGCAAAGTTATTATAAGTTTTGGAAACTTTTAAACTCACATTAAACATTGACTAGAACTTGAGGGGCCAGAAATGTAACATATATACACCACATATATATACATAATACCCTAACCCTATCTCATTCTAACATCCAGCCGCCTCCCTCCATACTTGCCGTTTTCCGGCGACCTCGGACCTCCGGCGAGCACCAACATCACCTCCGGCCAACCACCACCCACCTCAGCCATCCAAAACATCACCACCGAGCTCCGGCCACTTCCCCTTCCCCTTCTCGGCAGTCCGGCGACCCCACGGCCACCGACCTCTCTCTATCTCTCCGGCGCTCTCCCTCTCCGGCGCTCTCTCTCTGCCTCGCTCTCTCTCCCTCTGGTCCGAAACCCCAGCCGCCGGCTACCCTCCTCACACTCCACTCGTTTTTCCGGCGACCGGAAGTCCGGCCGCCATGCCACACCGCAGCTCTCGTTATCTCCCTCTATCTCTCTGTCTCTCACTTTCTCGTATTTCTCTCTCTCTCGGCCTCGGGGACAGTTATTTTCTCCGTGTCAAACGGGTTCGGCTCGGTCCTATCTGATATAGAGCCACGACTCGTGAACCTCTAAAAGGTATATAATTTGTGGTTTTGTTATTATGAGTTTTTCATAAATTGATCTCCAGATTTAAATGGTTAATAGTGGGTTGTGTGTCGGTTATAGTTCTTGCTTCGGGTTGGATGGATATGGAGTTATATATTTTATTTGGGGAAATGGATATTGTATTTTTATTATGAGTTTATATTAACGATTACTATTTTGGTTCGGTCGGTTTGTACGTTAGTTAATAAACTAGAGGTCTCGGGTTCGAAACTCATCCTAGACCGGTTTTGATATAATTTTTATACTTAACAAATTTATTGTTAATAATAGTATTAATATCAATATATAAGGGTTGTTAATAGTATTATTACATGTAACTTACTATTATATTTATTAATTGATAATATTATTATTATTATCATTATTATAAATATATAAGTTGTTATTAATATTATTAAAAATCATATTATCATTATCTATTAAAATCATATTATTATCATTAATTATTAGCATAATATTATTATATCTATTTTATGAACTCGTTTAGAAATCGAACCCATTTCGAGTATGATATCATTATTACTAAATATTATTTACTATTATTACCATTTTTTTTATCAACAACATTATATTTAATACCAAGATTTCTATTCTATAACTATTATTAGTATTATTAATAATAATTATTGTTATAATTATTATACTATATTAGTATTATTAAAAATAATTATTGTTATTATTATTAACATCTTTATCTTATATATATATATATATATATATATATTTCTATCATATCTTTTAAAATTATTATTATCATTAATAATATCATTATAAACTTTATTAATTCATTATTATAAAACCGAACCCTTGATTTAAAACCCGTCTTGTCTCTTTTAATATTGGTTTAGCTATTTAAAAGCCCAATAAAATAATATTATTTTTATTCTAATTATTGATTATTGTACGAGTCCATAATCATTAACACACTAACCGGTAACCCGTTTAACAACCGAACCGTCTCGTCCAATGTTTCAAATGTAGTTTCAATTAAAGTTCAAGTTCATTAATATATTTTATTTATTCATTTTCAATTAGCTTTCAAGTCGGATTCGTTCGTTTCGTTTACAAGCTTTCTATTTGTCGATCATTTATTATTTCCCGATTCGTCAATCGAGGTGAGTACTTTCATACCCCTTTTTCCATCTTTCGTTTTGGGGTGACATTTCATACTTATCAAACTAAATGCTTTAATTACTTGCATCTTAAACCCACAAACGTGATTGTATACCTTACTTGAATAATTGCTCGATTTGGTGTTGTATGCTTATTTGACTATGTGTTTACAGCTTTTGGATGATGAAACTATAAATCCTATACCATTTGGCAATGACAAGGTGTCGTTAACGTATGCTATTAAAGATAATTATAAATCCTAGACTACTCGGCATCCCCTTGTAGATAGGTGGTGCTAATGTAAGCTTATTAGCAACTGTCATAAAATCCTAGACTAATTGCCAATTGCTAGGTGTCGCTAACTTGTTTAGCGATAACTATTTATTCCAGTTTATATCTCTTATTTATTGTTTTGTATACAAGTTTTGTGGATTTTCATACTATACACTTATATGCTCAAACTTATGAATTGCTCACCAACCTTTGTGTTGACAAACTTTATTTTATGAAATGTTACAGGTTTGACTTTTGTTGACTCGAGTGCTTGACGGAAAACGTTACCAAGACCTTTAGGATATTAGCAAAACTAACAATATAATTATTACTTGTATTCAGTTTGTTTGTGTAGACGAGAAGTGTTGTTTATCGATTTGTTGAAATAAAATGACTTAAATGAATATTGTCACTTTAAATAGTGTCTTGTGTATTTGTCCAATCACGTTGCACCCCGGCATGTTCCGCATTTGGTCGGGGTGTGACAGATTGGTATCAGAGCTACAAGACTATAAGATAGGTGGTTAGACGTAACGACCTAGCATAGTCTTTACTTTAGGGTCCTTATACGTGTTGCCTATACGTGTTTACCCTACTTGATTGTTCAATATACTTGTCTATTATATACTTATTTATTTTAACAATCATAAATATACACATACACGCACTTTCATAGTACTCCAAGGTATCCTTACCTTAAAACGCAAAAAACATTAGATTTTTATTGTGTTTTATGGATCACGAGCTTAACTTGGATCCCGTTGTTTCAAATCTCCTTAAAGATTGTCTCATATGAGATGACCACTTTAAGTAGTCCAATGCGAGCGTTCCGTTCGCCATCCTAATTTTTGGTGTTAAACCAATGGGACTACGGCGATTTCGTGGACTAGTGTTTTGGCATGACGTTTTATCTCGATTTATTGTGTTATCATTGTTATTTGAGTCTAAAACATGAAAAAGTCGCGATGATTTCGTGCACATGTTTAGACCCCAACGTGGTAGTTTTGTAAAAAGGTTTTAGTGTCGGAATATCAAGTCATGGTGGTTCATACGCGATTTTCTACCTTTAAATCTTAAAACATTATTATTACGTTTCAAAAATCTAAACCATTTTTCACTTTATATTATTATAAATCCTTATCACAAGTTTTCATTTATAAAGGTAATTTTACATTGTTAATAATTCTTTTATATCTCGCTTTTATACGGTAAAATTTTACACCAATTTTCTCATTTTGATTTCACAAGGATTTTTATTGCAATTTCGTTCATTAAAATCACTTCGTTATAAAAAGGAAAATAAATAAATAAATATATGTATGTATAGAGTTTGATCTATTCATAATAATTTTTAATATGCCATTTATTTTCAATAAGACGATTTACAAACGAAAATCTTATTATATAAATTTCATCATATTAAGAAGGTTTTATGATAAATTCACCTCAACTTTTCAAGTAAATCTTCTATTATATAAACTTTAAATTTCTTTAACAAAAATAAAAATTGTATAAAATTTCATTTTTATAACTATTTCGTTTATTTGGAACGATCCTTTCACAATATTAACTATTTAGACTTTTCATGACGTTTTAGTTATATTATATAATACCCATGGTAGAATTCTCATTACCTAAAATCTATTTTACAACGACTTTCATTATGCATTTTTGCTTCATTATAAATTTTCACCATTAAAACTTGCATCTTATGATACAACTCGTTTTAAATTTCTTATGGTAGTTTCGCTTTGTTTCTTCCAGAAAATTCGCAAACTTATAGTTTGTAACTTTCTTGAAATTCTCACGCAAAACTCATAGAAATTTTATTTTAAAGACAAAAAAAAGTCGTTTACTTGTGATTTTCTTGATTTACAATGTCGGTCATTTTAACTTACCATGATATTCTTCATATTACACGATATTAAATAACAAACTTGGTAAAAAAAAAGATTTCATTTCGCAACTTTATATTTCCAAAACGACATTCATCATTTAATATTGAAACCTCATAACAAATTTTAACATTTAATTCATGTATTTTTAAATTTTCTCATAAGAAAAAAAAAAGATATATATATAATAAATAATAAATAAATAAATTTATTTTAATCTTTATAAAAAAAAAATTGTTTGATTCACACGCTCGAATCTCAAAAAAAAATTATTTATATAATATACTGTATATATTTATATATATTAACATGCAATTTCAATCATCAAATTTTAATGCACATTTCAAACATTATGTATAAATTATGATATTTTCAATTTAATAGCTACTATTAGTCAAAATCTCCATATAAACAACCACAAGTTCCCAAACACCCGTATCCCATCTCAAACTACCGCCCTAAATCAACCATCCTTCCACTTTAAAAGTTTTTCCCGCACACTCAAATTTTTCCTCAATATGAACGAAACCTAAACATCCAAAAGTATATCCTCACCTACTCAAACCTCATGCAAGTCCAAGATATACAAAAATCAACCCAACAAAAGGCCCTAACTACCGACACTCCTACGCCACGAAAACTTATCAAACTCGCTATCCTAATACTTCCAAGACACCAACAAACACACTCACAAATGCCTTGAACATATACAAACCTAAGCTTACCCAACTATGACTTAAAATCCTTCGACCCATACTATGTCAATTCACCAAACCATATCGCCACATCGTTTTCATCCAACCGTAGAGTTGATATCAAAATAGCAACCCAAACGCTCCTTATAAAAATACATGTATGAACCAAATCTTAACCCAAACTAGTAAAGATCAAAATTATCCAACCCATCAACTTAACCCGAGCTCAAATAAGCCAAACCCCACCTATTAGCCCAACCACTACTCACACAACTCATCCAAGCCTAACCCACTCAAACGACCAAAACTCAACAAACCCTATCGATTCAACTCAAGAAAACCCAACTACCCAAGCCGACCTAAACGCTCTCACTCACTACTAAATTTCTAACCCATTCACCATACTGAGCCTAAAACCCCTCCCTACACATGCAAGCTTCGTTTTTCCCTGATTTTTTTATTTATATATATATACAACTAGTGTACGTATAACAACCTCATGTGTTCAAATAATCACTTATCGATTATAAACTCTTTCAAGATTAACGGTTTACATGTTATGTCCATATCTTATAAATTATCTTTGTAAAATGTAATATTGTCATGACAACAAAAATTTGATTATGAGGAATTGCTTTCAGAGATTCTTAAACGATTATATGTATGATTTCAAGATTTTAAATATTGTCACCTAAAGTGATGAACCTCTTAATAACATTATAAATACGAGGTTTCATTCTGAATGATGAATGCAGGGTTTATTCAGTAAAAAAAAAATTAAAATTTACAACTTTCACCATATTGCATAAACTCAATGATCATGGCTTTGCAAATCTTTTGAGACGCGCCTATGAATACTTTATATTGTAACACAAATTTTTACTCAATAACAACTTACGCGACTATTACCTCATATTATCGCAAGCATCATCACTTTATATATTTTATTTTCATCACAATAACTCTATGTATACAGACTCCTTTAACAAGTTGGACTTACAAGATTTACTTTTGATAATGATCAAAACCTTTCTTTAGCCAGCGATACCGCGATATATTGATATTATTATATTCATTTTTCTTGGAAACAATAAAACGACTTTACTTGAGATTTCATTTCGATGTTATTCTTATATTTCCAATGAACATAGAAAACGCGATTTACCTATTTCGTCATTTAATCGAGTCTCACTATTATTGCGATTTTCTTTCCCATTGATGAGATGTTTCAATGGTAACTTTATGCACATGAGATTTCATTTTGGTGTTTGATTTGACCGAGTCCAAGCTATTCAATAACAATTTGTGTAATACTTTCAAAACTTTAACTTCGCCAAAAATATCGTTTATCTTTTAAACGATATTTTCATGACTATGTTGTTATATTTGAGCATTTATGTAAACTCGATTTTATACCTTATTCTATATTATTTCATCTAATCTATCAACGGCTCAGGTGTGGCTGTCTACAAGTTTTGGCGCTATTAGAAACCGTTATTATAATGACGATTATATAAATGGTTTCACAATGGTGGCCATATTCACGTTTTATTATATTTCATCGATGGTTTTTGATTGTTAACTAGATGCTATTTTATTTATATTGATACATGTATGCGTCATCCCAAAGAAACTCACCTCATTCTCGTGATTTCACGCAATCAAATTCTCAATTTCTTTTAACCTCAAGTTTGTTCACGTGTGAAACACAATCGTACGATATTATTAATTGTATCGTCGTTTACCTCAACTTTATGGGTTCATTTATTGAACTTCTCATTCTTCACTTATCGAAATTCATCTATCGGCGTTATTTAGTGCCTTGATATGCCGACTTGACATTTATCTTGATGACTTTTGACTTCAAAAAAAAAAAAAAACTCATTTCACATTGTTACCTTTAAATAATTTTTTTTTAGTTATTTAAACGATCGTCTTTACTTATTTCAGCCGAATTGTTATTTTCGCATTGGTTTATATTCTAAGACTTTAAACTGTTTCATTTATGTATCCCATTTTCCTACTTGCTAAAAAGTCAATCCCGAAATTTTTCAACCACTAGTACTGTTTTGTCAATATTGGTAAAATTTAACAAATTTATTCACACATTTATTATTTAAATATTTCAAAATAAATATGCCTCTTAAACCACACAATGGACGAACCATGTGGACCATACGACGATCTAAATAATTTTGGGTGCACACTTAATTATCGAAATCCTCGTATGGAAGCCATAGTAAGTACACTTGTGCGATAACTCAGACCGGAGGATGAAGGTAGAAAAACGAGAAAGATGCGAAATCATGATAAGGGCACGGTGGATACGCCGCTGGTACATCCTATATATAAGTGCCTTTATTATGTTTATCATTTGTAAGGTTTTTCAAATCATGCAAGGACCTGACGTCTTTCGTTTACTTAAAATTTGTTCATGCAATTATCTTACTAAAGACAACACTCGTTAGTAATTACCTTTTTCTTTAAGTTTATTTTAATTTCGGGACGAAATTTTTGAAAAGTTGTTGATACTGTGACATTCGTCAAATTCGGGCCTCGAATTTGTTTTCGTGTTGTAAACTTTTATTTTGTAAAACCGACACAACATTTTTTTTTATAACATTATTTAAATTATTAAATGATAATACTTTAGACCTCAATCTTAAATAAACTGATGATTGTCATTATATAGTGTTGTTAAAAAAAAACATAAAGGGTTCAAACTGAATTTTGGCAAAGTTATTATAAGTTTTGGAAACTTTTAAACTCACATTAAACATTGACTAGAACTTGAGGGGCCAGAAATGTAACATATATACACCACATATATATACATAATACCCTAACCCTATCTCATTCTAACATCCAGCCGCCTCCCTCCATACTTGCCGTTTTCCGGCGACCTCGGACCTCCGGCGAGCACCAACATCACCCCCGGCCAACCACCACCCACCTCAGCCATCCAAAACACCACCACCGAGCTCCGGCCACTTCCCCTTCCCCTTCTCGGCAGTCCGGCGACCCCACGGCCACCGACCTCTCTCTATCTCTCCGGCGCTCTCTCTCTGCCTCGCTCTCTCTCCCTCTGGTCCGAAACCCCAGCCGCCGGCTACCCTCCTCACACTCCACTCGTTTTTCCGGCGACCGGAAGTCCGGCCGCCATGCCACACCGCAGCTCTCGTTATCTCCCTCTATCTCTCTGTCTCTCACTTTCTCGTATTTCTCTCTCTCTCGGCCTCGGGGACAGTTATTTTCTCCGTGTCAAACGGGTTCGGCTCGGTCCTATCCGATATAGAGCCACGACTCGTGAACCTCTAAAAGGTATATAATTTGGGGTTTTGTTATTATGAGTTTTTCATAAATTGATCTCCAGATTTAAATGGTTAATAGTGGGTTGTGTGTCGGTTATAGTTCTTGCTTCGGGTTGGATGGATATGGAGTTATATATTTTATTTGGGGAAATGGATATTGTATTTTTATTATGAGTTTATATTAACGATTACTATTTTGGTTCGGTCGGTTTGTACGTTAGTTAATAAACTAGAGGTCTCGGGTTCGAAACTCATCCTAGACCGGTTTTGATATAATTTTTATACTTAACAAATTTATTGTTAATAATAGTATTAATATCAATATATAAGGGTTGTTAATAGTATTATTACATGTAACTTACTATTATATTTATTAATTGATAATATTATTATTATTATCATTATTATAAATATATAAGTTGTTATTAATATTATTAAAAATCATATTATCATTATCTATTAAAATCATATTATTATCATTAATTATTAGCATAATATTATTATATCTATTTTATGAACTCGTTTAGAAATCGAACCCATTTCGAGTATGATATCATTATTACTAAATATTATTTACTATTATTACCATTTTTTTTATCAACAACATTATATTTAATACCAAGATTTCTATTCTATAACTATTATTAGTATTATTAATAATAATTATTGTTATAATTATTATACTATATTAGTATTATTAAAAATAATTATTGTTATTATTATTAACATCTTTATCTTATATATATATATATATATATATATATATATATCTATCATATCTTTTAAAATTATTATTATCATTAATAATATCATTATAAACTTTATTAATTCATTATTATAAAACCGAACCCTTGATTTAAAACCCGTCTTGTCTCTTTTAATATTGGTTTAGCTATTTAAAAGCCCAATAAAATAATATTATTTTTATTCTAATTATTGATTATTGTACGAGTCCTTAATCATTAACAAACTAACCGGTAACCCGTTTAACAACCGAACCGTCTCGTCCAATGTTTCAAATGTAGTTTCAATTAAAGTTCAAGTTCATTAATATATTTTATTTATTCATTTTCAATTAGCTTTCAAGTCGGATTCGTTCGTTTCGTTTACAAGCTTTCTATTTGTCGATCATTTATTATTTCCCGATTCGTCAATCGAGGTTAGTACTTTCATACCCCTTTTTCCATCTTTCGTTTTGGGGTGACATTTCATACTTATCAAACTAAATGCTTTAATTACTTGCATCTTAAACCCACAAACGTGATTGTATACCTTACTTGAATAATTGCTCGATTTGGTGTTGTATGCTTATTTGACTATGTGTTTACAGCTTTTGGATGATGAAACTATAAATCCTATACCATTTGGCAATGGCAAGGTGTCGTTAACGTATGCTATTAACGATAACTATAAATCCTAGACTACTCGGCATCCCCTTGTAGCTAGGTGGTGCTAATGTAAGCTTATTAGCAACTGTCATAAAATCCTAGACTAATTGCCAATAGCTAGGTGGCGCTAACTTGTTTAGCGATAACTATTTATTCCAGTTTATATCTCTTATTTATTGTTTTGTATACAAGTTTTGTGGACTTTCATACTATACACTTATATGCTCAAACTTATGAATTGCTCACCAACCTTTGTGTTGACAAACTTTATTTTATGAAATGTTACAGGTTTGACTTTTGTTGACTCGAGTGCTTGACGGAAAACGTTACCAAGACCTTTAGGATATTAGCAAAACTAACAATATAATTATTACTTGTATTCAGTTTGTTTGTGTAGACGAGAAGTGTTGTTTATCGATTTGTTGAATAAAATGACTTAAATGAATATTGTCACTTTAAATAGTGTCTTGTGTATTTGTCCAATCACGTTGCATCCCGACATGTTCCGCCTTTGGTCGGGGTGTGACACATAGATTGGCCAACGGACCACATTTCTTCTCCACTAAAGACTTAACATTTTCTTTTCTTCACAACCGACATTCTTAGTTTAAATTTAAAGATAGTCCATGACCATAAATAACAGACGTCTCTATCATCTAACCACGTCTCCTCTCTCTTCCACTTATCGTCTACAAGGGTCGACAAACCTCGTTGCAACGTTGCCCGATAGCGATGCGAGTGACATGTCATATAGTTGGGTGAAGGATGAGGTATGCCTTCTCTAAAGAGAATAAAGAAAATCCCCAATGGCCATCCAAAATTGTGTACACTTTATTCGAAGAATGGGAGGTCTAGCTTTAAAGCTAGTATAAAGTCTACCATTGAACCTTATGGAGTGGTGTACACATGTTTATGATTATTAGTTTTTGAAAACTATTCTAAATACATCTGACTAGTTTACTGCATGATTTGAACCCTCGACTTCTAAGGAAAAAAGAACACTTATTACACGTCATGATGCCAAAATTGAAACTTAAAATGCCAACAAACTTATATCTAATAATTAGAATACAAAGAATGCAGAAGCCAAAGATTTAAGAGAGCCAAGGTGAGCGACAATGACCAAGACAAACACGCCATGGCCGCTGATAACCGATATCTGTTGCACATTTGTCCACCACAAAACGTGGCACCAACTTCCGTAACCATAAAATCCGATACACTAGCCGTTGAACATGCAGCGGCTAGCGACAGAAATGAAAGAATCTGCTAAAAAAAAGTTATTAGTTAATATCCGAAAAGTATGCAGAGTGGACGTTACCCGTAACAGGCATTAAACACGTGTAACTGACGTTGCACATAACCGGCGCTGGTTACTCATGAAGGGCCAGTTATGCACAACGAGCTAAGATTAGCACGTGTCGAGGCCTTGCAAGTGTAACCGGTACCGGAATGCACATAACCAACATTAAACACGTGTAACCGGCATTTAAACACACGTGTATACATTATGTGGAGTAATTTAAAAAAAAAATCATTTTTCACACCAACCCATTTTAAATCAAACCCATTATAACCCGACACCTTTTAACCCGACCCATCTGCCAGTCCTAACCTGACTCGATCAAACAACATACCCAATCACCAACAACGACAACCGAAACGATTTGCAACTGCGGCGACGGACGCTTAACAAACACGGAAAACGCATCCACCATCGCGAGTGTCAAACTCCACGGAATCGTTAACCCTTTAATCGTCACCAAGAAACTAAATAACCAAACAAACAAACAAAAAAGAAATAAAAAATAAATACCCATTTCAATTAATAACAAAACAATCCAATATTATATTACACAAATGATTACCAGAATGAAGTATATGCATAGAATTGAACACCAACACACATGAACAGCAAAGATGCAACAGAAAACAAAGCTTGTCCTAGTCTTAGGACTAGACTTGAACTTGTACCAATTGAACCTGGAAATTGTGGTTCCATTGATCAATCAATATATAATATTATATATTATATATCAACAATGTAACGTTTTCTTTTGCGCCATTAATGTAGTTTGAAATTGGTTTTTTGTAAATTGTATGTGTGTATATATATATATATATATATGTGGTATGATATTCGAATATGAGTATGAGTCATATGACAATATGTGAGCTTTTTGGTTATTTCATAAAGTTATATATTGATTTCTTAAATGCAAATAAAACGTTACATGAATATCTAAGCCAATACATGGGTCTGTTTGATAGTCTTATCTTCGAATTCGTGTATGTTACTAAAAGGATGAG
Source organism: Bidens hawaiensis (assembly GCF_021521415.1). Lineage (NCBI taxonomy): Eukaryota > Viridiplantae > Streptophyta > Magnoliopsida > Asterales > Asteraceae > Bidens > Bidens hawaiensis. The sequence continues at coordinate 48,441 of NW_027499716.1, read as the reverse complement.
AATATCACCGTTTTAGGATCGAACTTAGTTAAGAAGAAGTTGGTAAGTGTTATGACCATTTGGGAGAGACATTGTTATCTAGGGATGAACAGATTTATTATCGGTACCAATTTAGTACCAAATCGGTACCGAATTTTGAGTTTTCGGTACTGGTATCATCCTAAGTTCATCACTACTGCTATCACCAAGTTAATGCCATCAAAAAGAAAAAAATGAATATCTAAACTCTAATTATAGTTTAATGTACCAAAATATAAAGAAAACCAACAATTTTTTTATATGCACTCAATTTAATGTTAATTGGTGTGAAATTAATGATTTATTAAGCTTGAGTTTAGACCTTTTTGGCTAGTATATATTCGTTTAACTTAGAAGAGCTTGAATTTGAAATCGAGTTGTTTGAATTCGCTTATCTCATTTTAATCTAATAGTATTTGTTTTCATTAAAGCAATATGTTTACTTATATATAGGAACTAATTCAAGTTTGGTTTATGAAGCCAAGAATAAAACTCGTTGGCTAGGTAAGCGTTAATTCAGACTTGAACTTGTATAAAGTCAACTTGAATTAAGCTTTTAAAAAGTCGATCTTGAATAGCTCATTGTTTACATTTACGATTGTATACTCTAAAACAAAACAAATTTTTTTATATCATGTTACTACTTAGAAGATAACATATAAAGTGGCCACTCAACTATATTCTAACACTAATGATTAAAGTTTTTAAGTATTTTATAGGTCAACCTTCAAAATAAACATAAGCAATAAGTTATAAAGTTGCATGTTCAAACTGATATAAATATTTCACCTCTCAAAAAGTACCTAAATGATTAATCACTAATCCAATTTATTATTATGTTATTATTACAACAAAAGAAGCAAATTTAAATACTATTATATCTGATTTATAATCTTTTTAAAAGGTATAACATTAAACTAAATGAAACTTTAATAAAAGAAAAGAACATTTATGCTGGTCCGTATTTTAGGTCAAATAAAGATTAAATTCCAAAATTATTAATAATAAAATAATTAAAAAATGTGTTTCTTTTTACTCTTGCTTTCTGGATTCTCATCTTTGAAGCCTGTGGTGGTCGTTTCATTGTCGATGCATCTTTTCCATTGCCCATTTCAAAGAAACACTAACCAATGATATTCGTTAATTTGTTGCATGTTTTTTTGAATAGATTAATCGGTCGTCTGTCTTTTACTTTCTCCTCAACTCTTTTAAATGAAAATATTCTTACATTTTGAAAGATACTGGCATTCTTCTAATACGTTCTCTAGCATTTTAATTTCACGTATCAAACTCTAATCTTGTAAAATAAATGCTTTCGTCATATGCTTTACATATAACTCATTTCTTGGTAGAAACCCTGTGGATCGCGGTTTACTACTACTTCGTTACCATTTTTCAGCATAACTTGGTTATCACATGATGTTGTTTAGGGCTTCATCCATGACATATGATAATTGTTTTACATAATTATGGGGTTATCCCATCATATATTAAGCAAAAATATGTTCAAATAACATCTTTCAGATATTAATACAATGAAGATAACATGGATCATGTATTTTTAAAATTATTAACTATAAATGTGTAAATAATTATATTTATTATTTCAATATTATGCCAATATGTCGGTATCTTTATCTTAATCATAACATGAAACACGCTTTAAGATTCAATTTTTACAATTTTATGTCTCTCGGTCTACTTAACTGCATTATCTCCCTCTCCTTCACGTCAACTGCCCCATCAGCCTCTCTCCTCCACATAAGTCAAAAGAAAAACGCTGGAATGCTCATAGACCAACCACAACAGAAAGCCCGAAAACAAGTTTCATGTAAGCATCTGTTCATCCTTCCTGAGCTTTACCACTCTGACAAATAACAAACAAAGGCAACCCCAAAAACAACTTAAAACTCTCTCTCTCTCTCTCTCTCTCTCTCTTTCCATTCACTCGTTGAAACAATTTTTCTTTTATTTTTTTGACGTATTCCATAAAAACCCGCCTAGCATGCCTCTCTCATCCAATATCATACTTTATTCTTAAATAAAAACCGTAAAAACAAACATAACGTTCAATGAACCATTTAAGCTATGTGGACTTAGAATGCTATATTATATACCCATCAAATTTAAACCTATCATAATCCAAAAACAACATAACCAACTCAAATCACAAATGTACCAAACCAAGTCACACTATGACGATTGAACCATTGACCCGCGTCAACTGGACTTATTATGAGTCCGTCGAGCCCGACTCTTTCGAGTCTCGACAACCGTAGCCTTATGCGAAACGCACACTTGGGTCTTAAATGCACACCCAAACTTCTTCGTGAGCCACCCAGCTGGGCCCACCTTATCAATCTTCTCAATGGCTTTCTTCATGGTGTTGCACTCACCCTCCAACTCGTGAACCCGCGTCCTCATGCTATCCATACCGACTCGTAGCACCCGATTCTCCCTCACCGCCGCCTTCCACATCACATTTTCTTCTTCTTCTTCTGGGCCTGTAAATGGACCGAACGTTTAGTAAATTTTTTGGCAGGAAGTTTAATAGTTTATTAATGTTCGTTCGTTTAATAAATTGGCGAATATGAACAAAAAGTTTGTGTTTGTTTAATTAAACGAACAAACACGAACATATGTTTCGTTCGCTCATTTATGTTCGTGGGTGTTCGTTTATTTATGTTCGTGTAATTCGTTTATGTCCGTTCGTTTAATAAACGGATAAACACGAACAAAAAAGTTTGTGTAATTGTGTTTGTTTAATTAAAGGAACGAACGCGAACATGTGTTTCGTTCGCTCATTTATGTTCGTGGGCATTCGTTTATTTATAATTGTTTATGTTCATTTTTCTACTTAGTTTTATATTTGTTCTTTTGTGTTCATTTACGTTTGTTCATATACGTTCATTTATGTTCGTTTATACTCGTCAGTTGTTCGTTTAGATTTTAAATAAACAAACGTAAACAAAAACTAACATGCTCATTTTTTTTTAAATTAATAAACATGAACACAAATATTTGTCCGATTAAATGTTCATGTCCGTGTCCGTTCAGTTTATATACATGCCTACCTTCAACCACCGTTTCGTCACATTCAACCATCTCTTGCCTTCCACCCGGGGACCTCTCCGAGTCCTCCAACGGCCCTATATCCGCGGCCATCAATGTTCCCGCGATCGCCTGGCGAAGCTGCAACTGCTCAAAGAACAACACCTGAACCACCGCTCGTAACGGAAGCCGTTCGTTTTGAGCCGCGTGAGTGCACGCCTCTAACGTCAGCTTCCGGCAGTCTAATACTCTGGAAACTCTCTCGCGATCAGCTTCCGTTATCCACGGATGAGCCTACAATAAATTTGTTATCAACATTGTAAAAGTTTAGTGTGTGCGTCTAAGTATAAGGCATACTGACAACAAACTGCGCCGCTAGAGTCTAGACATATTATTAATAGATCAAATTATTTAATATTATTTATGACCTTTTGGACACGACATAAAAAAGACATAAGCCATACCTTGATGTACACATCAACAGATCTATATAGACTATCATCATACACTCTTGCTTGTTCAGGTAATGCAACCGCAAGCTCGCAAAATTTATCCGGTTTAAGATTCGCGTCTAACGCGATTTCCGATAAGTAACCGTCTACTAATTTTCCAACCATATGTAACACGGCCAGTCTGTTATCCACATTGTGGAGAAACTGTGCTAATATCCTTTGGACGCAATCGACATCGTATAATGTCTCGCTTAAATACGAATAACTCGGCATAAGAAGATCAACGAGTGTAGCGAGTTCGAATTGATATCCGATTTTCTTCTCTAACGTCGCTTTACACTCGTCGGACGCGTTTAAAATGTTTGCGGTTCGCAACATTCCGAATAATATCTTCACTGCCAATGCAGATTTCGAGTATGTTTGTTGCGGAAAATTCGTTACAATCGTCTCCAAAAGTTCCTTTTGATCGATCTCCGAGTGTTTGTTCGAAGGTTGCGGCTTCCTAGTGGCGCGATTGATGCCAGGAATGTGTTTTTTCGCGTATCGAAGAAGGCAAATTTCGATAACTTCGTTGCTTAGATTTTTACCTTTCATCGCTGTTATTAATCGCGTGAAAAGTTGTGGATTGAGGAATGTAATTTCCTCAATCCACAACTGTCCTCTGTTCGTGTTGGCCAGTGTCAGTGTCTCATTCACTGGTGTTTCACTGGCCAACACGAACAGAGCCGGATCCATTGCTAAAACCTTGGTAGAAATCGCATCAATACATTTTTCAACAACGCCTACATTTTCCGCCACGGGCATCAAACCCTCACAAGATTTTAACGTTTTGATCGAATCCATCAAACTTCGAAGCACCGTTTGCGACAAGAACCTTTCGGTTTTCAAAACAAGATTATCTTCACAATAATCCTCAAACATCTCCAGAACTTCCCCAGCGCAACGGAGCGAAGCTACATTCGAAGATGTTAAATCGATTTTCACCGCGTAACAAAATTTCGCAGCCATTTCAAACGTTTTCGGACCTCCAGGGAAATCCGGAAACTTAACGTGACAACTCCGCTCTTCCTCTTCCGTTGTCTTCGCGGTCTCATTTTCCGCAGTTTGGCTAGCCAAATTAGCCTCTTGTTCAGTAATAAGCTCATGAAGCTTTTTACTCTTTGCCATCAATGGAAACTGAAAAACATTTGTACAATAATATAATGTACATGTAACATGTTACTTAACTCTTTAACACAATATATAATAAACAGATCTAAGAGTATATATGTAACATTTTCATAGACAAATATATCATATTAATTGTATCTAACCTTATGCAAATGAAATGTCATGTCATCAACATCCACAACGACATCTCTAGGTAACCCGGTGCTACAAAACCTACACACACGAAGCGAATTCAAGTAAACTATCAATAAAATCATTACATAAGACATGACAAGACATGATATGGATATGGCTAGCAGCGCAACTTATTGCCTGTCTGTCTTTAACTCTTTATTTTCAATGTAAACAGTGCCTTTTAATTAATAATAACCATAACCGTTTTTGTTTGGTAAAAATACCATGCTTGGCCTTTCGAGTTAGTTGCGGCAGCCATCGTTAGCGGAGAAACTCGTCGGATAACCGGAAGATCAAGGAGGACTCATATGTTGACTCTTGAACAATTTTTGACTTGTGAGTGTTTTTGTATGAGGAAGTGAGAAGACAAATGAATGAGAAAATGAGAAGAGACAAATGGTGTTTAAACAAGATTTGGGACAGAGGTGTAAGATTGTAAGATCAAATTTGTGATATGAATAAGAAATAAGTTTGAATAATATGTGACACATTGGAGCACAAAAATAGACCATACAACGTACCTTTTTATTTTTTACTTTTTATTTTTAATTATTTATTCAGAAATAGTATACTGCGTAAGCTTTTTTAATTTATGTCATTGTATTCTTTTCTAGTTTTTCAAGAAGAATCTTATTTTTATTTATTATTCATTATTTATTTTGTTGAATTGGTCTTTTATTAATCTCATTGTTATCTTTTGGTTGCTTTCGGTCCAAACTAATGAAATAGTTGCTAAGGGTAATATTTTTAACGTATTTGTTCCCAACAGTCTGCGACTAACAGAATCCTAACGTCGTTAGTTGCTGGTCGTCGGAAAAACGTTTTTGGCCGTAAAACTCACGTTTTTTTTCCCGAAAACTCAATATTTGGTTCCAAACATCTTTGTGACCCTTTAGAAACATTTTTCTAATAAAAGCCCTAATTATTGAGGTCGACGAAACCCTAGAACCATAGTCGGAATTAGTTCATGGTGCTCAAGTGGTAGTGGTTGGTTGGTGGTGAGTCAACTGGTGGTAATGGCGGTGTTCATGTTGAGTAATTTTCCGGCAAAAAAATATGAGTTTTCCTGCCAAAAGTGTTTTTCCGACGACATGCAAGTAACAGTGTTAGTATTCTGTTAGTCACGGACCGTTGAGAACAAATACATTAAAGATGTGACCGTCAGCAGTCACTTCGTTAATTGGGACCGACATTAACCAAAATATAAATATATATTTTTTCTACTTGCAAAAGTATAGTTGCAAAAAGTAAAACAAAAATATTTCTCTTATGTAAACGTTTTTTTCCTTTTAAATTGCTTTAGAAAACAAAGTTTTGATTTGAATAATTGTTGCCAAAATATTTGAATTTAGATTGAAGATATAATTGTTGGATTTGAACTTTGAGAACAAAAACATTAAATGATTAAATGATGTGGGGATATCAAGTCATAAATATCTCCAAATCTACCTCTGTTTCCTCACATTTATGACCTTTGTCTTCAATATATCATCTTGGTTATCTATAGAAAATTTACTAAATAAGTGTTTTCTAAAAACTATATATCAATTAAGTACTACAACAAATTTTTTCAACTAGTATCATAATTGTTATGTTATATTTATATAAGTAGCGTAATTACTGTACTTTTGAAAATGTAACTGTGTGTTTCCTCCAATTCACTTCACATTGTTCGCATATTAACTTCACTTTGTAAATGATGCTGACACTATATATGGTTTTATTTATTTTGCATTTGCGTGTTTAAGTTTTGTTTATTTTTATGTTAATGTAGTTTAGTTTTTCGGTCACGATAGATTACAAAACGTAAAAAAAAAATATTTTACTTTGGATAAGCTGATGAATCCATAAATAACAAATTATAATACTTATAAAATCAACTATACATCATATATATTTAAACTATTCATCCATTTATTCAATCTGTGTTCAACTTGATGGCTAGATGAGAATTATGTTTCCTACACATGATATACAGGATCTCTATAAATAACTTGATCATTTTACATTTATGGTAATAGAAATATATGAAGAAAAAAAACCATAGTTTACATATTTGTTTTAGAAAAAAAAATACTTCTAAAATATGCGTAAAAGGGAAATCATGCCGGGTCAAAATATACGTTGATTTGGTTGGCATACGATATACTCATCCGATTTACAAGATAATCGTATTCAAGTCATGTCTTGATACCCGTTTAAGACCAAAAAAGGCATTTGTATCATATATTCATATGTCATTTCTACCATCCAATCTATAAATATTTTTGTTAAATGATTTTGTATCATCATGTTTAAAGCTTACTTTTATCACATTAAACTATTTCTTGATCTTACTATTTTTGAATAACTCATAACCCCTTTTGGATGATATTTAAAAACCGTGAGAACTTGTTACTGTAATACTCATGTGATTTCTCAGTACCATATTAACCAATGAAATCATGTAAAAGTAGCTTACGCTGAACATATATATATTCAAACCCTAGATCTTTGCTACATAATTACTCAAAACATATATCACTATATGTTATGATGTTACTTATTATTGGGTCAAGTGTTTAAACTTTAAACATGAAATAATTTAAGTAAGAAAACAATTAACAAACAAATGTTTGATGAGGAAGACAAGGACAAGAACATAAAACCAGGACAAAAGAAAGCCTCGGTCACGATGTTTTTGGACACAAAAGTAAGACTAAAGACCAAAGATGCTTATAGTAAGGAGGCACCCTGCACAATACAATATTTTTTTAACTCTAAAACACTCCCAAGACAAAACCATTATACAACGGTCACCTTTTTATTTAATTATTACCAACTAATTGAAATCCAAACAACTTTTTCATTCATAATTTGTGAATAGGATACGATGATATCCAACAATTATTATTATTCTTTTATTATTATAAGTACACAAACTTCCAACATGACCATAATCATCAAGTTATCCTGTCAAATAAGAAATTTAACTCTTAGTTTGAATATAATAATGTAACATAATTAGGAACATTAATAGTAATAATAATAGTAGTAACAATATTTGTATCAGTACCAGTGGCGGAGGCTTTGACAGTAGCGATTGCTGAGGAAGATGGTTTTTCCGAAGAAGGGATGACAACACCAGGCCAGGAACGGCACATACAATGTTTCCCCTTCTCTATGCGCGCATAGAGGTTTTTTAGATGCTCCCCACAACCTCCCCACCCGGACTTGCCACATTTCTTGCATTCCACCTCGAAACACATTGTTTTAGTTTCGTGTTGTGGAATTTGATGTTTTTTTTTGTAGCTGACTCTTTAACGTGTTTCCTTCTTTTATAGAAGATACCGATATATTGGTAACATCGACCATATGATACCTAGTAGAGGGTGAAGATAACGATATCCATTGGGGTAGTACATGATTTGTTGTACATTGTTATTATAATTAGTTGTTTGTTGTCTTTTGGACTTTGTTTATTTTGGCAGTTTATTGAAAAGAATGGTGGTTATAGGCACTAAGCAAATTCAAATAAAGACGAGACATTTAGGTTGGTATATTTAGGCTCCCGTGATGACTTAGCCACCTGCCTTTTAATTGAATTAAACACTATGTATCAACTTTCTGATTTACCTCTACAAAAATATATTGGTAGTATTATTATTATTATTTCAAAAATTCATCAAACAAAATATATTCAGAGAATTGTGCAACTAGGGAACAAAATGACTTAAATAGATTTTTTAGTGTGCTATACCCATGTTAGATATGAGTAGTCATGTACTCATGTCATACACTTTTTTTAGCTAAACTTTTATAAATATGTCGGCCAACCGCCAACGACTCCCTCCACAACCTCGAGGTAGCCACCCACCATATAGAAAACAACATAAACTTAAAATTACAGAAATTCGACCACTCTAAAACTTTCCATTTAAAACAGTTTTGAAACCAAAAGAAACCTGAAGATATAATATCTCCTATAATCTCTTCGATCTTCGCTAATTATTTCCCTCATACAATTTCAATTTCTTGCTTTCCAGATTCTCCAACATGTAATAACAATTATCCAATGAAAAACATCCTTCTCTCGTGCCTCCAAGTCCATTGAGTTGGAAAGTTCAAGCAAGTCTCTAATCGTGAATCCAAAAATAGGTGGAACCTTACACCAACAACTTATATTCTCCCAGATCACCGCCGCTAACGCCCAGCCCGTGAAAATATGATTTGCCGATTCCCAACATGACTCACATAAGGTGCATAAGCGACTTGTAATCAGTATGTTCTTTTTTTCTAATTCCAACTTAGTAGAGATCTTATTAATCTCTACCCTCATGCCATACACTTGATTTGAGTGTCCCATATTTAGTACCGGAAGTTATTCTCATTAAGGCAAGTGTAATTTGTAAATGCATGTTATATCTGACCCGAATTCATGTATGAAATTGTCTGTTTACTTTAGATGTTGCTAACCGACAAATATTCTATATCTATATGATTAAAAGGGTGATACATGAATTGTATTACACGTAAGGCTATGTGTTATGGTTCACTCTCAATCATTTTGAATCACTTGTTATATTAGCGTCACCTTAGCTTTTTATCCACCTTTAACTCCATCATATACTTCATTGAGTTGATTCTCCACAATTTAATCTAGACAAAATGGCAAAACTAGTCCTTTATGTTTGCACGTTTTTTCAATGGACGTCCTTTAGCAAACTTAATAACACAAAACATCCTTTATATTTAAAAACTCTATCACGTTTTGTCCTTTGACCCTAACCCAGTTAAGTTTTTCGTTAAATCTGATCATGTGCTTTGCACATGAGGGTAGTTTTGTAAGTTTATACATTTATTTATTTAATACGAAAACATAAACATATTTAAAAATAAGTTTATACATTTATTTATTTGCACATGAGGGTAGTTTTGTAAGTTTATACATTTGTGGCAGTGGTGGTGGTGACCAGAGGATGAAAATTGGTGAGTTGAAGAGAGAGAGAGAGATTTTATTTTTAAATACTTTTATGTTTTCATTTTAAGGAATTGAATAAATAAATGTATAATTTACAAAACTACCCTCATGTGCATAGCACATGATCAGATTTAACGAAAAACTTAACTGGGTTAGGGTCAAAGGATAAAACGTGATAGAGTTATTAAATATAAAGAATGTTTTGTGTTATTAAGTTTGCTAAAGGTCGTTCGTTGAAAAAGCGTGTAAACATAAAGGACTAGTTTTGCCATTTTGTCTTTAATCTATTTATGTTATTTAAAAACAAAAAAGAAATGAAAGAGATGAAAAGAACTTGATTGGAGAGTTTAGAGAGTGAACTAGTGGGCCGCTCTGTTTTAAATGTTACTAGTTATTATGAGTTCACATTATCCTCATATCCTGTGGGCATCTTTTTGTTACAACTGGGCCGCTCTATTTTAAATGTTACTAGGTAGGTGTTTTATGGCCCAATCTATCACTTGTTAACTAGTGGTAGGAATGCTTGGTTTATTTAGTAGAGCTCCAAGTTTGATCTACTTGTATCTTTTTTTGATGGATTATAATAGTGAAAAATTTCAGATAGACATTGAGAGGTTGTGAGTTTGAATCCCGAGATGATTACGCTAGAGAGTTCTGCTCTTGTAGGGGCACAACGACTATCAAGTAACAACTGACGGTATAGTTTCATGGAGGAACATTGAAACCAAACTCTAAAGCCAACGTGAGTGCCGACTAAGAAAACATACCATGGCCAGAATAGAGCATCGGGACACTCCAATTTAAAGGTTGCGGTGGCTTAAAAAACACAATAAGTTAAAGACACACAAATCGCGTTTTCCAAGTACCCGGTTTCGGGTATGGAACCTTGTTGGGGGTATGACCGGGTATTGACATTATCTGGGTTGGGTTTGGGTTTGTGTATTGTCTCTAAAAACCATACCCTATGCACCATGTTTGGGTTGGATATAGAATCAAGTATTCAATAACTTGGTATTTGAATACTCTATTTTCAGGTACTAAAAAAAACGTATATTCGGGTTTTTTTCCGGGTATATATAGATTGAGTTTTTTACGGGGCTGCAATTTTTTTTTGGGGGGGGGGGGGTACTTTTATGGTATTTATCAGGTGTTTTTTGGGCAATTTCAGGTATTTGAAATAGCCGATCTCGGGTATTGGAAAAACCAATTTCTGGTATGGTATCGGTTTCGGTTTTTGAGTATTACCAGGTACAAATTGGGTTTAGTTTTGGGTACGGGTATTAATACTGAAATGCATTCTATATTTTTAGCCTACGGGTAGAATCGTGAACAAGTTTGGATAATAAAAAACCCGTGTATAAAAAAACCGGATCTGATCCAGGTTATGGTATTTTTGTAAGTTGTTTTAAAAGAAAAAAAATAGATGTTTTATGGCCCAACTGAAGGTGAGCATAGAACCAATAGCATCTTGCCACATCATCATATAGATATCAATTATGTGATCTGATTAGTATCATATTTGGCCACAGAATAAGCCACCAGTTAGTTGAGTTCATCACCATTACTCATCCACCATGTCTTCAAGCTTCTGTAACTTACTACTAAACACTATTACTCGCCGGAGTTCACACGTCATATCATCTTACAAGCCACAATGCTCTGTTATTCCTGTTAACGGCGGCCAGAGCAGGCGGCAGCTGTTATTCCTGTTAACGGCAACAACGGCGGTTACGGTAACACACACGCCGTCAATGGCGGCGGATATAGGACTGTTTGGACTGAGGAAGAAGCTGAAGACGGCGGAGGAGGAGGCGGAGTTGATTGTGAAGGAAGGATTTGAGTCGGCGGAGAAAGGAATTGAGGCGGCGGAGAAAGGAATTGAAGCGGCGGAGAAGGAGATAACGACGGAGGTGGAGTTTGGATTCGGCGGGGGGTTGGCGCAGGCGGGAGTGGTGGTTGGGGCCGAGGCGGTTGGGGTTTTAATCGCCTCATCGATTGTTAATGGGATATTAGGGCCGGAGTCGGGTTAATTAAAGTTTGAGTTCAATCGGTGTTTTTTAATTATATTGTATTGTACTGTATTGTATGTATATCAGTTAATATTAATTACATCTTTAATAACAAATGTAACTTATGTTACGCTTTGACGGTGCACTTTATACAGTGGTATTGCCCGTTTGCCACAATGCAATGGGATGCTTGAGAGCCACATTTGTATTGTAGAGTGTTGGCTTGGTGTTAGTGCCTTAGTGGTATTGACTTCTTGTGATGAGTTGGTTCGGTAGTGGCTTGGTAGCTATAGTTGACGCGGTGGCTAGGTAGCAAATGTGACGGGTGTGTTGTGTCGTTGCTGCTTGCTAGATACTGCTTAGGTGGTAGCTCGATAGCATGCTAATCCAAGTGGTTCTTGCTAATTGCTATAGCCTATTGCTAAACAAGTGGTGTTACAGAGAGGTTGCGACCGCTCTGTCATGTTAGATTCTCACCGATTGGTTTCTTCAAAGTTCTAACAACTTTAAGTTAAATAGAGACTTATTTTAGTAAGGTATTAAACATGTTTAACATCTCAACTAGAATAGAAACATTATACGAGTTTAATAATGTTAAAGACATTTAGTTTCTACTTGGGTTTTTTAACTATATAATTATGGTTAAATAATTAAGGTGAAGCTTTAGTGCTATAACTACACTCAAAACGCTGTCTTTTCTAGCAATATTGAAGGTATGATTTAGGCCCGGTAGTCTACTCCAAGGGTTTTATTGCCTTTGTTGTTGTATCATGGAAGATAAACGCGTAGCACATAACTCTTTGTAACTTGATTATAAATTAGTTAATCAAAAACTTGACCCGATACAACTCGAGTTAGCTAGCACGTATAAATTTGCATGCAATAGTTGAAAATATATGAAGAAACACTAACCGGACCCCGGGCAGATTACGGGTAACCTGGGGGTTGGATAGCTGTTTCCCACGAGGGGTTAGACCCGGCAAAGATGGTTCTTCTGATGACCTGCAAAACAGACACCGTGAGCTTGTCACTGAGAAGGGGGGGTTCCTCCTTGTGACCATCCTCCGGCGTGAGAATCAGACTAGATTGCTCTTTAAATATAAATGTATATTAAGAGATTGCTAGAGCAGATATCAGGTATAATATGATGATAATATGTTAAGATATGATGATCATACCATTTGTGGTATTTATAGCCGAAGGTAGGTTTCCAAGGAGGTGTGGCCTGCTGAATAGTATTCCTGTTCCACCAACAGTGGCCTACGCACGTGCCAAGCTGGTAGTTGGTGGGTAGGCAGCGGCTGATAGTGACCAGGCCTGCTGTGTACTATTCCTTTTTCACCAACTACAGGCTATGCACGTGGTATGTCAGGAGTTGGTGAGTAGGTAGCGGCTAATAGTGACATACAGTACAAGAGCATGCTGCTCGCCATATTGTTGTCAATGAGCTGTCGTATCTTTGGACAGATCTTTTGCTCATACCTCGTCAGGTACAGTAAAAGATCCTCAGTATCGTACGGACTGGCTCATTTGGGCGGGAGTATTCCCCCTCCCGCCTTTGTGCGGGAATGTTCCCGGCTTGCTCATTCCTTCTTCAGGTGACTGCTGAATTATTATGAGAGTTAAGCCTTGTGCGTGTAGCCATGCTGCGCGGGTGGCCTTCCCTGATGGCCGGTATCCGTAACTGCGGGAACAGGCAGAGTACCTGGAAACCATTGGGAGGCGTTTCCTGCGGGGACAGCTTGCGTACCGCACGTGAGGACGTCACGTCTCTGAGCGTGGTGGGTCCTGCTGATCCAGTTGGTTTCTGCGCAGACGTTCCTTTAGTTTAGTCTTGCGGGTTCAACCGCGCAGACGTCCGTTTAAGGAGTCTTGCGGGTTGAACTGCGCAGACGTCCCTTTTCAAGGTGAGTCTGTGGGTCCAACTGGGCTCTGCTGGGACCTACCTCTTCAAGTCCGCCCAGTCCAATGTTCTTCTCATGACTGTAATGAAGTGAGGTGAACTTTTGGACTTGAGCAAAGGGTTTTTGAAAAGGGTTTAGTTTTAAGGTTTTCCATGGGGATTCTTCCCGCGGAAGTCCTAATGTCACGCAGAATTTCCCACTGTTCTGCTTGATCTTTGGGTATGATGCGGGTAGGTCTGTAACCTCCTCGCAAGTCAGGAGCGTTGAGTACCTCTTGTGTAGATTCTCCATGAGGTTTTGGTCATTTTGAACATAGTGATCAATTATGTTAAAACCACCAATTCCATCTTGAAGTTTCAAACAATCTAGTTCTCGACGTTCCCGCTATGCGGGGATGTTATTCCCGTTTGCGCAAGCATGGCCCAGAAGATCCTTCTTGGTTTCATTTCCCTGCGGAGTGCTAGGTATGTGAAGGGTTTTGCCTTGACACTGTACCCGCACTCGTCTTATAGTTACTTTACTCCCAAGGTATTCCTGGCGTCAATTCCCTGCAGGTGCTAGGTATGTGAAGGGTTTTGCCTTAACACTGTACCCGCACCCGTCTTATAGTTACTTGGTTGCCGAGGTATTCCTGGCGTCAATTCCCTGCAGGTGCTAGGTATGTGAAGGGTTTTGCCTTAACACTGTACCCGCACCCGTCTTATAGTTACTTGGTTGCCGAGGTATTCTTGGCTTCAATTCCCTGCGGGTGCTAAGTATGTGAAGGGTTTTTCCTTGACACTGTACCCGCACCCGTCTTATAGTTACTTGGTTGCCAAGGTAAGGGGTATATTCCCGCTTACTTTTGAATCTTTGAGACTTGCGTTATAAACGTTATATGAATTGCGCATGCATATTTTAGTTTATTTTAGCAATTTTCCCAGTGTTTTGGATAAGTTAACCGTTCGACGCGTGGTTGTCAATAGGTTCGGTTTCTTATGATTTGTGCGGTTAGGACCGGCACTTTCATTCAGTGGAATGACCAAAGTTTACCTATGACTGACCTGCGTGAATGTTTGCCGTTTTTTGGGTTTATGCGGGTTTTGCCGCCTTCCCCACGCAACGACTTTCCTCGTAATTATGCGGTGAAGACCGGCATATCCGTGTGGAAAGTTTACAAGTATAAATGTAGAATCATCAGCGTCAATGTTCTAAGGAGAATCATTTCCATTAAAAGTGGCTCTGGGCCTTTTACAAATTTGGAATTGATCTACATGTAACACTTGCGTAATTGAGCTCCGTTCCATGTTCTTGGGACGGGAGTGCCATCGAGCCTTTCGAGCCGGTATGCGCCCTTTCCCAGCACTTGTTTGATAACGTACGGACCTTCCCAGACAGGAGTCAGCTTTCCTGGGCGATCTTGGTTCGAAGCCTCGTTGTTACGCAATATGTAGTCTCCTACATTGAAGTTGCAGAGTTTTACCCGCGTGTTGTAGTACTTTTGCATTTGTCGTTTGTAGTTCTCTTCACGCATTGCGGCTAAGTCTCTGCGTTCCTCGGTTAGCATTAGGTCTAACCGTCTTTCCGCATTATTGTCCTCTGGTTGAATCATGACCCTTGGTGAGGGTAAACCAATTTCGACCGGGACCATGGCTTCAGTGCCATAAGTGAGGCTGAACGGGGTTTCTCCCGTACTTGCCTTTTTCATTGTTCTGTGTGCCCAAAGTACGTGTGGAACTTCGTCCACCCAGCCGGATCTGTGTTTCAATAGTCTTCTCTTTATGCCGTCGACGATGCTCCTATTTGCTCTTTCCACCTCACCATTACCCTGCGGGTGCGCCACCGAGGTAAAGGTGTGGGTGATTTGAAGTTCTTTAAGCCACTGTTGTAGCTTCTTGTCAGCAAAGTTGGTGCCGTTATCGCTCACCAAATTCTGTGGGAGCCCGAAACGACAAATGATAAATTCCCAAATGAATTTTTTGATATGTTTTGCGGTCGTTTGGGCTAAGGGTTTTGCTTCTATCCACTTGATGAAGTAGTCGATGGCGACCACTAGAAACTGGACGTTCCCTGCTGCTGTGGGAAATGGGCCAGTCACGTCAATGGCCCACTTCTGAAATGGCCATGCAGAGGTGACTGGAATAAGTTCATTCTTCGGGCGATGCGTGTTGGGTGCGTAGAGCTGACAAGACCTGCATTTTCTGATGTACGCCAGCGCATCCGTATGCATCCCCGGCCAAAAGTATCTCGCGTTGTTTAGCTTAGCTACAACTGCGCGTGGACCTGCATGTATCCCACAGATGCCTTCGTGTACTTCCCTTAGGAGGTAGTTGGCATCTTGGTCGTCAACGCATCTGAGGAGGGGGCCAAGAAAGTTACGTCTGTAAAGGACGTCATCAATGAGTTGATAGTTCAGTGCTTTACAGCGTAGTTTCCTTGCCTGTGTTTTTGACTCCGGTAGTATGCCCGCCGCAAGGTAATTTATTATTGGTGTCATCCACGTTTCTGTGCCGGTTTGGATGACACAGACTTCCTTGTGTGGGACTGATGGTGCTCCCAGGAGTTCAATGCGGATGTCCTTTCCCAAGTGAGTGAAAGCTAATGACGCAAGCTTGCTTAACGCATCCGCAGATTTGTTTTCGCTACGCTTGACGTGTATGACTTTACAATCATTAAAATCGCGCATGAGGGTTTTTGCTTGAGCGAGGTACAGGGCCATTGTGTCGTTCACGGCCGTGTACGTCCCGTTTATCTGATTGGCGACTAACATGGAATCCACATGGGCTTCCAAGTTCTTTACTCCCATTTTACGCGCAATCCTCAACCCGGCCAAGAATGCTTCATACTCAGCTTCGTTATTCGTACTTGGAAAGTCTAGTCGAATAGCGTAAGTGTATTCTTGGCCTGTTGGGTTGGTAAGTTTTAACCCTGCGCCTGAGCCCTCGCTGCTGGCCGCTCCATCAGTGTAAAGTCGCCAGACTTCATCGATGTCTAGTGCTGGAGAGGGCTGAGCCTTGTCCTGGCACTCTTTCTCCCGCGATGCGGGGACTTCGGCAATAAAGTCGGCCAAGACCTGGCCTTTTATAGCTGGCCTTGGCTTGTATTTTATCGCGTATTCTCCCAATTCTATTGCCCATTTGGCTAGGCGTCCCGAAAGTTCGGGTTTGCCTAAAACGTTTGCAAGTTTGAAGTTGGTGAGAATAGTAATTGGGTGACCTTGGAAATATCGTCTTAGCCTGCGTGAAGCCTGTACAAGTGCTATGACTAATTTTTCCAGGGTAGAGTACCGAGTTTCGACGTCTGTTAGGAGACGGCTAACATAGTAGATTGGCATCTGGATGCCTTTTCGCTCGACTAACAGGACGGCCCCGGTCGCTCTATCTGTGGCGGAGAGGTATAGGATTAATTCCTCTCCCGCTTCTGGTGCTGTGAGCGTTGGGAGTTCGATCAAACGTGACCGAATTTCCAGAAAAGCTGCTTCCGCTTCTGGTGTCCAGCGGAAGTGCGTTTTCTTTAGACAGTTTCTCAGCGTCGACACGAATGGGAACGACCTATCCGCATGATTTGCCAAGAAGCGGTTAAGTGCAACTAGGCGTCCGTTCAGTGTCTGAGCTTGTTTGATGGTGGTAGGTGATTCCATTTTAATAATGGCTTCGACCTTTTCAGGGTTCGCTCTGAAGCCATCTTTTGTAACGATGACTCCTAAGAACTTCCCTTCTTCCATCCCAAAGGAACACTTGCTCGGGTTGAGCTTCATGTTTATCCTTCTGAGTGTGTTGAATGTTTCTTCGATGTCTTTCAACATCACTTCTGGGTTGAGGCTTTTAATGACCAGGTCATCCATGTATACTTCCAAGTTTCTCCCAATTTGGGCATGAAACTCTTTGTCCATCAGGCGCTGGTATGTGGACCCGGCATTCTTAAGTCCGAATGGCATCATTTGATAACAGAATGTGCCATCGGGCGTCCGAAATGCGGTTTTGTCGTGATCGTCAACGGCCATGTGGATTTGATGGTATCCTTTATACGCATCAAGGAAGCATTTAAGGCGAAACGGTGATAACGAATCTACCTTAAGATCAATTTCGGGTAACGGGTAACAATCTTTGGGGCATGCTTTGTTCAAGTCTTTGAAATCTATGCACATGCGCCATTGCTTGTTAGACTTTGGTACCATAACGGGATTTGCAACCCAAGTTTGATATCTGCTAACGCGTACGATGCCCGCGTCAAGGAGTTCCTTGACTTGGGTTCTACACGCGTTAGCTTGTTCCGCCCCCATTACTCTACGCTTTTGTATGACCGGCGTAAAAGCCTGGTCACACTTGAGCTTATGCTCTGCTTTACTTCGAGGTACACCAGTCATGTCTGCTGGTTTCCATGCGAAGATGTCAGCGTTTTTTTGTAGTAAGCGTTTGAGTAATGTGCGCGTAGGATCAGTTATTGTTGGGCCAATGGTAACCGCCTGGTCGGGGTATTTTCCATTAAAAGCCCATTCTTCTGGTTCGGTGATGGTGGGTTTAGCCATCTTTGGTTTGGGTGTTGATGAGACAGATGCGATGCATACCTGGGGAATACCGGTGACCATCGCCACGCCCTCAGCTGTTGGCCATCCCATCATGCCGTGGACTGAAGATACTACGGCGTTGAATCTTGCCATCCCGTCTCTCCCGAAGAGAATGTCGTACGTGTGGTGTGGCTTCCTCATTACGACAAAGTCTACATCCTCTGTGCGGGAGAGTTTTCCGTCTGTGAGAGTGACGGGGAAAGATAGGATGCCCAGAGGGGTGTTTGTGCTGCCGTCGAACCCTTCCATCGAGGCGTAGACCGTTTCCAAGCGTTCCTTGTCTTCATCATCTAACTTGTCGAAGAACTGCCTGTACATAACTGTTGACGAGGCACCGTTGTCAACAAGAGTGCGGGAAGTGATGTAGTGTCCCAGCTGGCTTTTGATGACGATAGGGCCTTCTTTGCTGGGTCCTCCTGGCACTCGCGGGAAGCGCACCTCAGCTTCTTTCCATGCGCATGGTTCTGTCGTCTGTCTTTTTCTTCCTCTGATGTTACCACGAACCATGTGAATGCTGATGTCAACGGGCTTTCGTCCGTTGCTTTTGTATCGGTTGTCATTCTGCCCTCTATTCCTGATTGATGCCACCAGGTGTGTAAGTTTGCCTTCCTTAACGAATGTTTCGATAATATTCCTCAGAGATAAACACTTCTCAGTGGTGTGACCCTTTGTGCCGTGGAAGTCACAGTATTTGCTCTGGTCCGCGTCAGGTCGTTGTCGGACCGTTGGAGCTTTTGGCCATGGGAGTTTCTCAGTGGCAAATATCTCCGTGACGCTTTTGGTGAGGGGCGTCCACCTGGTGTGTTGGCCTGATGGGTGTGTATTATCCCTTCCGCCTAATAGGGAGCGAGAGCTGGATGAGGTGTCAAAGTTTACCCTTGACTGCCATATGCTTGGCTTCCTCCTTTTGTTTTGCCAGGCGGACTAGACGCTGTTTTCTCTAGTCCCCTGCGTGTAGAAGTTTGTAGTCTGGGGCAGATTCCCACCCAGTTGCTTCTCCGTTTCGGCAAAGCGCTTGGCTGCCGTCATGATGGCATCCCATGTGGGTGGCATGCCATCTTTTCCCGTCAACGTGCGGATAAGTTCTGGGTATTCGGCGCCCTGGATGAAAGCGGCGCGAACAAGGTCTTCGCTTATAACGCCCAGACTCAGCTTTTTCGAGTTAAAGCGAGTGATGAAGTCTAGTAAAGGTTCATCCTTATCTCTAACGCAGCTGAGGATCGTCCACTGTTCTTCAATATACTTCCTCTGTTGACTGAAGTGTTGGTTGAACTTGTGTTGGAAGTCCGCCCAATCATAAATGTGGTGGACCGGTAAACGGTCAAACCACGCTCTAGCCGCTCCAACCAGTGTCATCTGGAACATATAACACCACGTGGGTTCCGTCCAGTTGCTGACGGTTGGCCCCGCTATGAATCTGTTCAGGTGATCATCTGGGTCGGATATACCATCATAGGTGCCGATGTTGGGCATCTGCTTGGCGCTTTTTGGGGCGATTGCTTCCGCAATGTCCCTTGCAAACTTGGATGTTCCCGCGTTTGCAGCAGTTGGTCTGAAGGTTTTGGAGAAGTCACGTGGGTTTCCCCCCGCGTTTCTTTGTTTGAAGGTTTCTCCGAAATTCCTTCTCGTTTGGAAGTCCATTTCCTTACGCTTCCCTTTCGCCCTAAGGCGAGGGTTTGCGTCGGTGTCGGATTCCTCCTGATCATCGTCCGAGGACTCGCACTCACTGCTCATGTTGAGCTGTTGGCGAGTGCTTCCAAATTCGTCAGCCTGTTGGACGGAACGTAAGCGTTCGTCCAACTCAGCTTGGAATTCCTTCTGACGTGCCTCCGCCCATGCTTTAACTTGTTCAAGTGTTTGGCGGGGGAGTCTCGTCTGCTGTCTTTCCACCTGGGTATTATTGAATCCCAGGGGATGGTTGTTTACTGCACTTGCCCCAGCTTGGGTAACTGGGGTAGTGTTCGTAAAATTTACTGCACTTGCCCCGGCTTGGGTAACCGGGGTAGTGTTCGTAAAATTTGTGTGCTCGCCGGTGTTCCCCCCAGTAGCTGGGGTTGTGGTTACCGGGGCTTCCTGGTAACTCGTTGGCCTTGGGACCGGAGTAACGTTAACCATCTTTCCAGAAGTTTGAAAAAACTGGAGAAAAATGAAGTTCTAGCTTTTATGCACGGATGGCGCCAATGAAGAAACACTAACCGGACCCCGGGCAGACTACGGGTAACCTGGGGGTTAGATAGCTGTTTCCCACGAGGGGTTAGACCCGGAAAAGATGGTTCTTCTGATAACCTGCAAAACAGACACCGTGATCTTGTCACTGAGAAGGGGGGGGGGAGTTCCTCCTTGTGACCACCCTCCGGCGTGAGAATCAGACTAGATTGCTCTTTAAATATAAATGTATATTAAGAGATTGCTAGAGCAGATATCAGGTATAATATGATAAGATATGTTAAGATATGATGATCATACCATTTGTGGTATTTATAGCCGAAGGTAGGTTTCCAAGGAGGTGTGGCCTGCTGAATAGTATTCCTGTTCCACCAACAGTGGCCTACGCACGTGCCAAGCTGGTAGTTGGTGGGTAGGCAGCGGCTGATAGTGACCAGGCCTGCTGTGTACTATTCCTTTTTCACCAACTACAGGCTATGCACGTGGTATGTCAGGAGTTGGTGAGTAGGTAGCGGCTAATAGTGACATACAGTACAAGAGCATGCTGCTCGCCATACTGTTGTCAATGAGCTGTCGTATCTTTGGACAGATCTTTTGCCCATACCTCGTCAGGTACAGTAAAAGATCTTCAGTATCGTACGGACTGGCTCATTTGGGCGGGAGTATTCCCCCTCCCGCCTTTGTGCGGGAATGTTCCCGGCTTGCTCATTCCTTCTTCAGGTGACTGCTGAATTATTATGAGAGTTAAGCCTTGTGCGTGTAGCCATGCTGCGCGGGTGGCCTTCCCTGATGGCCGGTATCCGTAACTGCGGGAACAGGCGGAGTACCTGGAAACCATTGGGAGGCGTTTCCTGCGGGGACAGCTTGCGTACCGCACGTGAGGACGTCACGTCTCTGAGCGTGGTGGGTCCTGCTGATCCAGTTGGTTTCTGCGCAGACGTTCCTTTAGTTTAGTCTTGCGGGTTCAACCGCGCAGACGTCCGTTTAAGGAGTCTTGCGGGTTGAACTGCGCAGACGTCCCTTTTCAAGGTGAGTCTGTGGGTCCAACTGGGCTCTGCTGGGACCTGCCTCTTCAATATATCATTTAAAAAGTATAGTATAACATCATAAACATCATAAGATGTCGTTTGTTCGTTTTGAATGTCATTTGTTCGTTACAAATAGCATTTGTTTGTTTCGGATGTCATTTGTTCGTATCGTTGTGGGTGCTCTTAACTCGACTTGTCAACTTCGAATTGTTCTTAAAACCCTTAATCCAAAACAAAAATGATATTTTCCATTTCCTAAAATCATAACCAAAACGTCTCTAAATTACAATCCAATCATGTTATAGTCTATTTATCAAATTTCTCTGCATCATAAATAACGTGTTGAGCCCAAATATATTCCACTTAGCCCAAACTATATTTCTCTTTAATAATAATAAAATAATAAGGTATAATGGTTTTTATTAATCCCAACTATTATCTTTTGGTCACTGTCGGTCTCAACTAACGAATTGGCTTTTAACGGTCACAACTTTTAACATATATGTTTCCAACGATCCGTGACTAACAGAATCCTAACACTGCAAGTCGCCGGAAAAACTTTTTTGGCTGGAAAATCACATTCCCCCCCACCCCCCCGAAAAACTCAACATTTCTGTGCCAAACATCTTTTTAACTTTGTATTGGTTCTTTAAAAACCTTTTTCTAGTAAAACCCCTGATTATTGAGGTCGCCGGAACCCTAGAACCATCGTCGGAATCGGTTGGCGGTGCTCAAGTACTGGTGGTTGGTTGATGGCGGTGTTCATGTGGTGTTTTCCTGGAAAAAAATTGAGTTTTTCGACCAAAAATGTTTTTCCGGCGACCTGCAACTAACGGTGCTAGGATCCTGTTAGTCACGAACCGTTGGAAACATATATGTTAAAAGTTGTGACCGTAAAGAGCCAATTCGCTAGTTCAGACCGACAGCTACCAAAAGACGATAACTGGGATTAATAAAAACCATATACCAAATAATAATAATAATAATAATAATAATAATAATATCTAATTTGCACGTATACCCGAACCGAAACCAGTCATTAACAACCAAGAATTGGTTTCAACACAAACCGAAACTGGTGATAAACCGGTTTTAACTTTTGTTAATCAAATCGAACCGATATATGGTTTAAAACTGATTTACGCACCTCAAACGTCCAATCCAAACTATGAAGCTATCATTGGCCCGGTTAATAATAATAATAATAATAATAATAATAATAATAATAATATCTATCTTATCAGCGATCACACGTTACAAGTTACCAGTATAAACAAAGGATTTCTCCGACCAAATATTAAACTCTCCGGCGAATGGCTCGAGTAGCTTCAAATCCCGTGGCTCTTTATAAACTCCGGCCACATCCGACCGTAGGATCTCGCAAGTTTATAAATCCAACCGTTCATTCAGATTCTCCGATTAGAAAGCTTAAATACCAGAAGCTCTACTGCCAGACTCAGTCTACTGAGTCTAACTCGGAGGAGGTTATATTCTATCTGTTTACAAACTTATTATGTTACTTCAAGTAATTTGGTGGTACTAATTAGGCATTTTTTTAAATATAATTAGGAGAAAGATTGTGTGATACCAGTTGCACGGTTCGGTTTTGGGCTAAAACTGAAACTAAAGACCGGAACTTTTTGAATTTTTGAAAATGGGTCAGTTTCGGTTTTGCTGTTTAAGCTTGAAAATTTTGAGCCGAAAATGAATTTGGGTTTATATCCGGGGGTTGCACATAGGGCTGTTCACGAGCCGAGCGAATGCTTGCTCGTTGTTTGGCTCGTTTACAACCGAACCGACCGACTGGAATTCGAACCGAGCGAAAAACGAAACGAGCCAAAATCGAATCGAGCATTTTTCGATTGAACATCGAGCGATTTCGAGCATTATTTATTTTTCGCTTTATATTTTTCAATAAGAAATAAGTTTGAATGCTGTATATAATACGTTTTGTAAATAAATTAGTAGTTTTTAGACAAACGTATAATAAGTTGTAAAATTTTACGAGAAAGAAGTTTGAAGTGAGATATAATGAACATGTAAACAAACTTTTAGTATTTTAAAATTTTGAATCGAGCTAATAAAACTATAAAATTGACAGATAGGAAAAATTTAAAAGGTTAAAAAATTGTATACTTATATTTTATGTGTGTTGTCTATATATTTATATATATTTTTTTATATATAGTTATATAAAAAATAAATTAAAAATATTCGAGCCGAACCAAACCGAGCATACCTTTGCTCGTAGCTTGGCTCGTTTACAAACCGAACTGAGCAGAGCGGTTCGTTTACAAATGAGCAAAAAAATGAGCAAGCATTTCCGAGCAGTTTCCAAGCGAGCGACGAGCGAGTGCGAGCGGTTTGGATGGCCACTTGCATGGTTCGGTTTTGGGCTAGATCTGAACCCAAAAACCGAAAATTTTTGAATTTTTGAAAACAGGTTGGTTTCGGTTTTGCCATTTAAGCTTGAAAATTTTGAGTCGAGAATGAATATGGACCTAAATCTCCCTTTTAATTAATAAATAGTTAATTGATTATTGTACATTTGAGCTAAAATTTTTTGAGTTACATAAATTCTTATAAAAGACTTATAAAAAAATAGAATGTATAAATTCGGTTTATTTTTTTTCTTCAGGTTTTTGTTACATGCAAACCGAACCCGAACTGTAATATTAGTTTTTACAAAAACATAAAATCAAACCGTCGTTTTTATTTCAGTTTTTTCGGTTTCATGCACACCCCTGTTTTATTATCAATTCATGTTTTCTGAATAACACAGTCTTCAAATTATCAGTGAAGCGGATTCAGAATGCGTTCAACATTGTATGTTGAGTTTATTTCTCGATACATTGAATGCAGAAAAACTTGATCATAGAGTCCGGTTCTGATAAAAGTAACAAGAATGAAGAAGTTACAAGTTCTCCGAGTGGTGGCGGTTTTCCTGAACTACCTAACAAAAGCCTAAACCGGAGGATTGCAATTGTTTCGGTTCTTGGAGCGGTCGGTCTGTTCTTATCGGGCAGACTTGACTTTGGCGTTTCTTTGAAGGATCTTTCTGCTGCAGCATTGCCTTATGAAGAGGTTAATTTTCTCACTAGCAGTTTAATTACTATTTTCCATCAGTTTTATACTGATTTGCATACATATTTGCAATACAAGTCCATAGTATAGTTTTCCTGAGATATAAACAAACCTGCTTCTGCTTTATTTATATATGAACAAATACATAAATATATATTGACAAAACACATAAATATAAGCTTACAGTTTTTTAACCCCACTAAAATTTTCCTATTCCGTCAATTTTATAGTTTTATTTGTTCGCTTCAAGATTTTTAAATACTAGAAATTTGCTTACATAATCATTATATCTCACTTCAAACTTATTTTTAATAAAAATTTACAATCTATTACACTTTTGTCTAAAAACTACTAATTATTTATAAAATATATAATTTAAAACCTTCAAACTTGTTTCTTATTAAAAATTTTAAAGTTAAAAAGAAATAAATAATGCTTGAAATCGCTCGATGTTCAATCAAAAAATGCTCGTTTCGGTTTTCGCTCAGTTCGAAAACCAAACATATTTCACTATTGTATTAAACTGAGGGTGTATAAATATATTATGATGATGATAAATATGTACATGACTACTCTAATAGTACACCATGGAAGCCTTCAGTTGTTGAGTTTTCGTTTTATGTAACTTATATGTTATAATACGACCTTTTATATCGATTTAAAGCCTTAGCCCGTGTTTATTAATTATTACTGCATTATGGTTTTGTTATCAATAGGCTCTTTCAAACGGGAAGCCTACAGTTGTCGAGTTTTATGCCGACTGGTGCGAGGTATGTCGTGAATTAGCTCCAGACGTTTACAAAGTCGAGCAACAATACAAGTAAATACTCTTCTTTATTTCCATTATTTAATCCTGCAATTCCCTTTAACAATATCTCACCAACTTAACCGACTCCCAGGGACCGAGTAAACTTTGTCATGCTTAATGTCGACAACACAAAATGGGAACAAGAGCTGGACGAGTTCGGTGTCGAGGGTATTCCACATTTTGCATTTTTAGATGGAAACGGTAATGAGGAAGGAAACGTTGTCGGAAAGCTTCCGAAAAAGTACTTTTTGGAAAACGTCGACGCACTCGCTTTAGGAAAACCGTCAATCCCACACGCCCGCGTCGTCGGTCAGTATTCTAGTGCCGAAGCGAGAAAAGTGCACCAAGTATCTGACCCGAGAAGCCACGGTTAAACAATCCAAATAGGAAAATATTACTCATGTAATGTATGTAATGAAATAGTAATATGTAATGATATTACATTTTTATTCACCTAACAACATTACTTAACAAACTATTAGTTGAAGGTGAGCTTTGATCACTTAACCATATCTCCTGCACAGAAACTGGTGAACTATCTTTGTCTTCTGTTATCTTCAAACAATCAGGCATCACATGAGGAACAACCAACCGCCTTCGGCTACCAATCGCCGCGACTTTTTTAACAATAGTCCCGCCTATCGATCTCTCACTGCCGTTATACGGCGATGAAGAAACCGAAGATGATGACATTGTCACATTATCATCGCCCGTGTTCCACCCTCCGACTCTAACCTGTTCCAACTCGTCTGCCACTTCAGTCATCGACGGTCTCATATCTCGATGAAAAGCCAGACACCGAAACGCTAGTTCCGCCACTTTGTGAATCGATGTAAGCGTCCATGCGTCTCGGTTCGGGTCCAAAAACGGGTCGATTATATCATCGACTCGACCTTTCCCGATTTTGTCTATCGCGAGTGCCGCTAAATTTATTTCGGTATGATGGCGGGAAAAATCAACCACTTTTAATGCGGTGATTATTTCCACCAGAACGACTCCAAAGCTGTAAACGTCACTTTTATCGGATAGATGGAAGTTTTGATGGTATTGTGGGTCCACGTACCCCGGTGTCCCTTGCGGGGCGGTTGATATGTGCGAGTCGTCTAACATCCCGAGCCTCGAAAGACCAAAATCCGCAACTTTTGAGTTGAAGTTATAGTCTAGTAGTATGTTACTTGATTTAATATCTCTATGATAAATAGGAGGGTTCATCGAGTGAAGATGCGCGATAGCTTGTGCGGTTTCGGTTGCTATCGTGAGCCTTACGGTCCACGGAAGACCTTTCCCTCGTTCGTGTTGTAGATGTTGTGAAAGTGTTCCGTTTGGCATGTATTCATACACGAGTATCTGTTCGCCTTTTTCGATACAATACCCCAAAAGGCGAACGAGGTTCGTGTGGTTAACTGTTGAGATAAGTTTAATCTCATTCATTACTTGATTATTACCGTTTCCATCCGTGTCTCGGTTTCTTATTTTCTTAACCGCTACCCACTCGTTCGTACTTAGTTTACCCGCATAAACCGTGCCATATGCTCCTATACCCAACCTTTGTTTCTCGGAGAAAGAGTTCGTGGCCCGCTCGATTTCTTTGTAGTGGTAAAACGGTACGTTGAAGCTACCCGTCGCTTCTGATAGTTGTCGTTTTGCGAGTTGATGGTGTCTCAAAGCGGCTCGTTTTTTAAGACAGTAGCAAATGAGAGCCGAGATTGACATTAACGAAGCTCCAGCGATAATTCCCCCGATAAGCATGCCTACTCGGGTTGTTCCTCTGCAATCTCCCGACATGTACTTTGTAGCTCCGCATTTTGCGACTGTTACAAAACATAAATCATAAATGACTTATTTTAACTTTTAAGACATGTTTTAAGACAAGTTTAAAATGTTTTGAAACAAGACAAGTCATCAAACCGGTCACACTAGTGTACCGGTTGGATTAATTGCCATTTGTCCAACTAGTGATAGTTCAATCTATAGGGGAACCGAACCATTTGGTCCAACCATGTAGAATTTATGGGTGTGCAAGGAATCGAAAAACAAATCCGAAACTGAAAAATTTAAACCGACTTGTAACAAAAACCGACAGTGTAGTTTTATGTTTCTGTAAAAACCGAACTAAGGGTTCGGTTTCATATCTAATAAAAAGCGAAAAAATCGAACCGAACTAAATTTCTAGATTTTTATTTTTTTTATTTTAAGTAATTTATAAAAATTTAATAAATATGTAACTCAAATACTTTTTTTCAAATGTATAATAGTTTATTAGTTAACATGTAACAAAATTATTTATACCTATATTCATTATTTTCGGTAAACTTTTTATTCGATCTAAAATTTTCAAATTAAAATGCCGAAAACTGAAAAAACCAAAACGAACCGAACCCAAAACAAAAACCAAAAAACCGAAACCAAGCAATTTCAAAAATCTAAAACCTAAAGTTCTGGTTTTCGGTTTGGTTTTAGTCCAAAACCACACCAAACCAAACCATGCATACCCCTATGTTGTAAATTACTAATTTCTTTGATTTTAAAAACATTTTTCTATAAATAATGGAAACACATGACATAACGTGTATAGGAAATTACTTAGAACCCACGATGTGAAGACTTGAAAAAAAAAATAAAAGTTTAGTTAAATATAATTATTAATACAAGACTAGTAACCGAGCACTAACATGGGTGGGGCACATGATTTACAATATAGATATAGATAGCCCATTAATATTGTCTAATAAGTCCCACATATTCATTTTCATTTTCATTCCACAATGGCATACAAAGACTAAGTCAAAGTCAAAAGTAAATTAAATAATCCATTAAAAGCCAAATTAAAAACCGATGAAAATGGCAACCTTTAAAATGAATTGATTACTTTATAAATATTTTGATTATTTTCCTATTCCCACATGTCGACTTGTATTCTTTGACCAAATATTGCTTTCAAATAAAGTCGACTAGGTATAATAATATTTATTAATGTGAGAATTAGTTGAGTTTTTACTGTCAAGGTTTCTGACTTTTAAGGATTAGGTATACAAATATTAAATATAAAACATAAAATATGGTATTTTATATTGTAAAATCATTCTTAAATTATATTCCATATGCACCTAAAAGAATAAAGTTTATTCTTCGCTTCTTTATTTTGATTTTTGTATAATTAGGGAATATTGGTTAAAGTTGGAATTCACACGTAATAAAGCCAAAAAAAGAATAAAAATGTCTATTTTATGTAAGTTTTTATAAAACTTTATGTTTATGCATAGGTGTCACTTTAAAAAATAGGTTGGAGTGTTCTAATCCCGTGTTAAACATTTATATAGATTTAAGTTTTATCATTTATGTGTATAAGTTAGCCAAAAAGTCAATTTTATATCCATGTTTTATCTAGAAACAATTTGAAATATATTATTAACCAACTTTTTTACTATTGTTGATTTTCTGTTTTAATTATTTATTCTCGTGTACATATTTTATAATATTTAAAAAGATTGACTGAGTTTACATTCTTAATGTTTTATAATAATACAAGAAGATAAGCCAGACATGTTATTGACAAATTGTCATTTTTATAAATATCTATAAAGTGCACAACCTTGTTTCTTTTTTCCTAAAAGAAAAATAAGAAACATATTCTTAATTTTTTTTATAAAAAGAAAACAAACAACCTTTTTTTATTGTTACAAAACTTAGAAGCTAATATACCTATTATTAAATATAAATGGTTCTTATTCTACAAAGCGTGAGAAACAAAGAAAAAAATGACTCGTTTATGTTTTTGAAAATTTGAAATTACGTGAATTTGTAACTACATTAAAACATATTTTTCAAATTCTTATACAAGTAGTATAAATTTATTACTCTCGTCGTATTATTATGCTATTCAGTTAATTACGAAAATATCACATCGTTATTTTTTCCATCACTTCTCACTTTTATAACATAATCATCATTACACTACAATCTAAATACAACAATTTATTTTTACAAGTAGCATAATTTATAACGTAATTCCGCTATTCATTTAATTACGAAAATGTCACCACGTTATTTTCTGATAAGAATCCCAAAATAAAACAATAAAACTTTAGGAAAGTCAATATATCAAATAATATTACATTATTAAAAAAACTAACCTTTCCGGCAACCTTCTCCTGCAGCGAACCCATCTCCGGCGAACCCGTCGTTACAGTTACACCGATACCCGACCGTCTGATTCGCTTTCGTCACATTGCGACAAACCGCATTCTCATCGCAACTACAATTCCCGTGAACCCACCAACTCAACTCCAAAGACTGAAACTCGAACGACACGGGCATGCTAGTCGATACGCTCCCGTTCAATATATCAACACTGATCGAAGAGAACAAGACCTGACAATTTGCTTGTTCTAGTGATGTCAAATTCATTAACTCTTCGTTATTCGGATCATCCTCCGAATAACAATTCACAGTACTGTTGTTGTTAACAACAGTACTGTTATTATTATTAGTGGTACTTGTATTATTAATACCAGTACCACACTGTTGTAAGTTAAAACGATTCTCGAAACGACTAGTTGACATCACGCATTCGTTCAACGTCGAGCTGCAGTTTTCCAACAACAACCCGTTACGTGAACTCAGCGCGTAGTTAACGGTATTGAATAAAATAATTTCTTCGTACGGGCGGTCGCATTTTGCCGGAAGAATAACCATGATATGATCTCTAGTAATATTCTGAACAGAATATTGTTTGATTCGGATTTCCCCGGCGGCTGTGCAATCCAGACGGATTTCACAACCGTCAGAGAATCCGAACGGGTACTGTACAGTCTGTACCGCGTTTGCGTGGCCACCATCTTTGGCCGCGCAAACGCGAGTACAGTTTGCCTGAGCAAAAGATGAGAAAGGAGATGTGACAATTACGATCACGGAGAATACTAGGAAATGAAGGATCATAATTTGAGTAATGTATTAAAAGTGAATTGTTGAGATGGAGAATAAGAATAAGATGTTTGACTTTTGTAAAACATTAAAGGTATGTAGTTGATGTTGTTGAGGACTTCATGTTTGGTACATAAATGCATAGAGAGATGAATATATCATCATAATAATAATAATAATAATAATAATAAGTGCTGCAACTAAGGTGCTTTGACTTTGTTAACAACAACTGTTGCAATTAAATGTTGGCGGTATGGTTTCTCGACGGCCAGAAACAAGAGAGGATTCTGGTGAGAATTTGATTAATGTTAGATGGTGAAAATGTGAAATAAATATTTGAGAACCGGAGAAAATGAATAAATGGCATATGAAGTTGGGTTTGTTTGTAAAATGACTGTTTTGTCCTTTGGTGTGGGAAGGTGGTCACGGAGTCATCAAAGTAATGCTTACGTTATTGAAGGGGTTTTTGGACTTTTTCTACTACGCGCTTTCAGGAATTATTATTATTATTATTATTATTATTATTTCAATGAAGAACTGAATGAGTTTGATGGGTTCGTGTTAAAACAGGAACTGATTAAATAGAATCATGTCGAGATGAGTGGGCTTTTAAAGTATGAAAATAGGTTCTTCATGTTAGGTATTGGAACTAATGCAATCACACACATGAACATGAACTAGAAAAGAAAATCGGGACACAAACATTTACGTGGTTCGGCTGATGTGACATACATCAATGGTTGCAACTAGCAGTTTAATACTATTAAGGTGTTTTAAGGGATTACAAGTGCGTAATCAGTATATATAGAGTAACCAAGATTGAGGTAAACGAATAACGAGTTGGGTTAAGGCCGGATGCCCTTGCTCACGCCCTTGCCTAGGGCACCAAGGCACTTTGAGAGGAACCCGCTTAACGTAAACAATTTTTTTTAACAAAACTCAGACTAAACCCAACGCCACCTTTTGAGAGTAGATGCATTTGACATCGTCTTTCTCAAAAACTAGACCATGAACTTAGTTGTTCGATCCTCATACCAAACCCCACCGTCACCCTCTAAATGAAAGTTGAACTTCTCAGCCACGCACAGTAAATTATGAAGGTCCATCTACATGCCTTCATTGGGTAATTTTTTTTTCTCCAACTTTAATAGAAGGATTTAGTTATAACCCTATCCACTGCTAAGGCTAAGGGGTATACACCCCTTAACACCATTCTCCTCATTCGCCACGTCTCGCCACATCAACCTCCCTTCCATCATTCAACGTCACCATTCAACCAAGGAAATACATTATTCTCTATCATTTCATATTTAATAATAAAAATAATTGAAAAAGGGAAAAAACAAAAGAAATAATAATATATGATTGGATGAGAGAAGGATGAGCGAATGAGCATACTGACCATGGCTAGTAGCCTCAGGTCACGCGTGACCAAAATATGAGAAGGCGGGGGGGGGGGGGGGGTGTTCCAGTGAGACCGCTCACGTGAGGAGAGCCACATCAGCTGCCACCTAGGACCAGTGGGCATCCCCACCGGTGTATACCCTTTAGCCTACCGGTGAGCGAATGAGGAGAATAGCCTCATACACAGTTTTTATGACCAACGAAAAAAATTTGATGTCCCCACCGGTGTATACCCTTTAGCCTATTCGATGAAGGTCTCCAGAACTGAAAATATGGTCATTTTCGATAAATAGCCCCATATTCAATTTTTTTCGGGCTGACGGTGAACATAGCCCTTAGATCGTAGTAGCAAAAGTTCGAACGGGCAACGAGAAAGCTCTAGGGACATCAAATCAATCTGATTCTTTCGTAGGGTCATAAAATATTCGATGCAGGTCTCCAAGACCGAAAATATGGTCATTTTCGATGAATAGCCCCATACACAGTTTTTTTCGGCCTGACGGTGAACATACCCCATTGGCCGTAGTAGCAAAAGTTCGAACGGGCCACGAGAAAGCTCTAGGGACATCAAATCAATCTGATTCTTTCGTAGGGTCATAAAATATTCGATGCAGGTCTTCAAGACCGAAAATATGGTCATTTTCGATGAATAGCCCCATACACAGTTTTTTCGGCCTGACGGTGAACATACCCCATTGGCCGTAGTAGCAAAAGTTCGAACGGGCCACGAGAAAGCTCTAGGGACATCAAATCAATCTGATTCTTTCGTAGGGTCATAAAATATTCGATGCAGGTCTCCAGGACCGAAAATATGGTCATTTTCGGTGAATAGCCCCATATTCAATTTTTTTCGAGATAACGGTGAACATACCCCTTTGGCCGTAGTAGAAAAATTTCGAACGGGCCAAGGGAAAGCTCTAGGGACATCAATTCGATTCGATTCTTTCGTAGGGTCAAAAAATATTCGATGCAGGTCTCCAGGACCGAAAATATGGTCATTTTCGGTGAATAGCCCCATATTCAATTTTTTTCGGGCTGAGGGTGAACATTCCCCTTTGGCCGTAGTAGCAAAATTTCGAACGGGCCATGAGAAAGCTCAAGGGACATGAAATCAATATGATTCTTTCGTAGGGTCATAAAATATTCGAAGCAGGTCTCCAGGACCGAAAATATGGTCATTTTCGGTGAATAGCCCCATACTCAGTTTTTTCGGCCTGACGGTGAACATAGCCCATTGGCCGTAGTAGCAAAAGTTCGAACGGGCCACGAGAATGCTCTAGGGACATCAAATCAATCTGATTCTTTCGTAAGGTCATAAAATATTCGATGCAGGTCTCCAGGACCGAAAATATGGTCATTTTCGGTGAATAGCCCCATATTCAATTTTTTTCGGGCTGACGGTAAACATACCCCTTTGATCGTAGTAGCAAAATTTTGAACGGGCCACGGGAAATCTCTAGGGACATCAAATCGGTCCGATTCTTTCGTAGGGTCATAAAATATTCGTTGCAGGTATCCCGGACCGAAAATATGGTCATTTTCGATGAATAGCCCCATAAACAGTTTTTTCGGGCTAACGGTGAACATACCCCTTTGGCCGTAGTAGCAAAATTTCGAACGGGCCAAGGGAAAGCTCTAGGGACAACAATTCGATCCGATTCTTTCGTAGGGTCAAAAAATATTCGATGCAGGTCTCAAGGACCGAAAATATGGTCATTTTCGGTGAAAAGCCCCATACTCAGTTTTTTCGGGCTGACGGTGAACATACCCCTTTGGCCGTAGTAGCAAAATTTCGAACGGGCCACGGGAAAGCTTTAGGGACATCAAATCGATCTGATTCTTTTGTAAGGTCATAAAATATTCGAAGCAGGTCTCCAGAACCGAAAATATTGTCATTTTCGGTGAATAGCCCCACACTCAGTTTTTTCGGCCTAACGTGAACATACCCCATTGGCCGTAGTAGCAAAAGTTCGAACGGATCACGAGAAAGCTCCAGGGACATCAAATCAATCTGATTCTTTCGTAGGGTCATAAAATATTCGATGCAGGTCTCCAGGACCGAAAATATGGTCATTTTCGTTGAATAGCCCCACACTCAGTTTTTTCGGGCTGACGGTGAACACACCTCTTTGGCCGTAGTAGCAAAATTTCGAACGGACCACTAGAAAGCTATAGGGACATCAAATCGATCCGATTCTTTCGTAGGGTCAAAAAATATTCGATGCAGGTCTCCAGAACTGAAAATAAGGTCATTTTCGATGAATAGTCCCATATTCAATTTTTTTCAGGCTGACGGTGAACATATCCCTTTGATAGTAGTAGCAAAATTTTGAACGGGCCACGAGAAATCTCTAGGGACAGCAAATCGATCCGATTCTTTTGTAGGGTCAAAATATATTCGATGCAGGTCTCCAGAACTGAAAATATGGTCATTTTCGGTGAATAGCCCCATATTTAATTTTTTTCGGGCTGACGGTGAACATACCCTTTTGATCGTAGTAGCAAAATTTTGAACGAGCCACGGGAAATCACTAGGGACATCAAATCGGTCTGATTCTTTCGTAGGGTCATAAAATATTCGATGCAGGTATCCCGGACCGAAAATATGGTCATTTTCGATGAATATCCCCATACACAGTTTTTTCGGCCTGACGGTGAACATACCCCATTGGCCGTAGTAGCAAAAGTTCGAACGGGCCACGGGAAAGCTCTAGGGACATCAAATCAATCTGATTCTTTCGTAGGGTCATAAAATATTCGATGCAGGTCTCCAGGACCGAAAATATGGTCATTTTCGGTGAATAGCCCCATATTCAATTTTTTTCGGGCTGACGGTGAACATACCCCTTTGATCGTAGTAGCAAAATTTCGAACGAGCCACGAGAAAGCTCAAGGGACATGAAATCAATATGATTTTTTCGTAGGGTCATAAAATATTCGAGCAGGTCTCCCGGACCGAAAATATGGTCATTTTCGTTGAATAGCCCCATACTCAGTTTTTTCGGCCTGACGGTGAACATAGCCCATTGGCCGTAGTAGCAAAAGTTCGAACGGGCCACGAGAAAGCTCTATGGACATCAAATCAATCTGATTCTTTCGAAGGGTAATAAAATATTCGATGCAGGTCTCCAGGACCGAAATTGTGGTTATTTTCGGTGAATAGCCCATATTCAATTTTTTTTCGGGATAACGGTGAACATACCCCTTTGGCCGTAGTAGAAAAATTTCGAACGGGCCAAGGGAAAGCTCTAGGGACATCAATTCGATTCGATTCTTTCGTAGGGTCAAAAAAATATTCGATGCAGGTCTCCAGGACCGAAAATATGGTCATTTTCGGTGAAATAGCCCCATATTCAATTTTTTTTCGGGCTGACGGTGAACATACCCCTTTGGCCGTAGTAGCAAAATTTTGAACGGGCCAAGGGAAAGCTCTAGGGACATCAATTCGATCCGATTCTTTCGTAGGGTCAAAAAATATTCGATGCAGGTCTCAAGGACCGAAAATATGGTCATTTTCGGTGAAAAGCCCCATACTCAGTTTTTTCGGCCTAACGGTGAACATACCCCATTGGCCGTAGTAGCAAAAGTTCGAACGGACCACGAGAAAGCTCCAGGGACATCAAATCAATCTGATTCTTTCGTAGGGTAATAAGATATTCGATGCAGGTCTCCAGGACCGAAACTATGGTCATTTTCGGTGAATAGCCCCATATTCAATTTTTTTCGGGCTGACGGTGAACATACCCCTTTGATCGTAGTAGCAAAATTTTGATTGGGCCACGGGAAATCTCTAGGGACATCAAATCGGTCCGATTCTTTCGTAGGGTCATAAAATATTCAATGCAGGTATCCCGGACCGAAAATATGGTCATTTTCGATGAATAGCCCCATACACAGTTTTTTCGGGCTAACGGTGAACATACCCCTTTGGCTGTAGTAGAAAAATTTCGAACTGGCCAAGGGAAAGCTCTAGGGACATCAATTCAATCCGATTCTTTCGTAGGGTCAAAAAATATTCGATGCAGGTCTCAAGGACCGAAAATATGGTCATTTTCGGTGAAAAGCCTCATACTCAGTTTTTTCGGGCTGACGGTGAACATACCAATTTGGCCGTAGTAGAAAAAATTTCGAACAGGCCACGGGAAAGCTCTAGGGACGTCAAATCGATCTGTTTCTTTCGTAGGGTCATAAAATATTTGAAGCAGGTCTTCAGGACCGAAAATATGGTCATTTTTGGTGAATAGCCCCATACTCAGTTTTTTCGGACTGAAGGTGAACATACCCCATTGGCCGTAGTAGTAAAAGTTCGAACGGGCCACGAGAAAGCTCTAGGGACATCAAATCAATCTGATTCTTTCGTAGGGTCATAAAATATTCGATGCAGGTCTCCAGGACCGAAAATATGGTCATTTTCGGTGAATAGCCCCATATTCAATTTTTTTCGGGCTGACGGTGAACATACCCCTTTGATAGTAGTAGCAAAATTTTGAACGGGCCACGGGAAATCTCTAGGGACATCAAATCTGTCATTTTCTTTCGTAGGGTCATAAAATATTTGATGCAGGTATCCCGGACCGAAAATATGGTCATTTTCGGTGAATAGCCCCATACTTAGTTTTTTCGGCCTAACGGTGAACATAACCCATTGACCGTAGTAGCAAAAGTTCGAACGGGCCACGAGAATGCTCTAGGGACATCAAATCAATCTGATTCTTTCGTAGGGTCATAAAATATTCGATGTAGGTCTCCAGGACCGAAAATATGGTCATTTTCGGTGAATAGCCCCATACTCAGTTTTTTCGGGCTAACGGTGCACATACACCTTTGGCCGTAGTAGCAAAATTTCGAACGGGCCAAGAGAAAGCTCTAGGGACATCAATTCGATCCGATTCTTTCGTAGGGTCAAAAAATATTCGATGCAGGTCTCAAGGACCGAAAATATGGTCATTTTCGGTTAAAAGCCCCATACTTAGTTTTTTCGGCCTGACGGTGAACATACCCCTTTGGCCGTAGTAGAAAAATTTCGAACGGGCCAAGGGAAAGCTCTAGGGACATCAATTCGATACGATTCTTTCGTAGGGTCATAAAATATTCGATGCAGGTCTCCAGGACCGAAAATATGGTCATTTTCGGTGAATTGCCACATATTCAATTTTTTTTGGGCTGACGGTGAACATACCCCTTTAATCGTAGTAGCAAAATTTTGAACGGGCCACGGGAAATCTCTAGGGACATCAAATCGGTCCGATTCTTTCGTAGGGTCATAAAATATTCGATGCAGGTATCCCGGACCGAAAATATGGTCATTTTCGATGAATAGCCCCATACACAGTTTTTTCGGGCTAACGGTGAACATACCCCTTTGGCCGTAGTAGCAAAATTTCGAACGGACCAAGGGAAAGCTCTAGGGACATCAATTCGATCTGATTCTTTCGTAGGGTCAAAAAATATTCGATGCAGGTCTCAAGGACCGAAAATATGGTCATTTTCGGTGAAAAGCCTCATACTCAGTTTTTTCGGGCTGACGGTGAACATACCAATTTGGCCGTAGTAGCAAAATTTCGAACAGGCCACGGGAAATATCTAGGGACATCAAATCGACCTGATTCTTTGGTAGGGTCAAAATATATTCGATGCAGGTCTCCAGAACTGAAAATATGGTCATTTTCGGTGAATAGCCCCATATTCAATTTTTTTCGGGCTGACGGTGAACATACCCCTTTGATCGTAGTAGCAAAATTTTGAACGGGCCACGGAAATCTCTAGGGACATCAAATCGGTCTGATTCTTTCGTAGGGTCATAAAATATTCGATTGCAGGTATCCCGGACCGAAAATTTGGTCATTTTCGATGAATAGCCCCATACACAGTTTTTTCGGCCTGACGGTGAACATACCCTATTGGCCGTAATAGCGAAAGTTCGAACGGGCCACGAGAAAGCTCCAGGGACGTCAAATCCATCTGATTCTTTCGTAGGGTCATAAAATATTCGATGCAGGTCTCCAGGACCGAAAATATGGTCATTTTCGGTGAATAGCCCCATATTCAATTTTTTTCGGGCTGACGATGAACATACCCCTTTGATTGTAGTAGCAAATTTTGAACGGGCCACGGGAAATCTCTAGGGACATCAAATCGGTCCGATTCATTCGTAAGGTCATAAAATATTCGATGCAGGTATCCCGGACCGAAAATATGGTCATTTTCGATGAATAGCCCCATACACAGTTATTTCGGGCTAACGGTGAACATACCCCTTTGGCCGTAGTAGAAAAATTTCGAACGGGCCAAGGGAAAGCTCTAGGGACATCAATTCGATCCGATTCTTTCGTAGGGTCAAAAAATATTCGATGCAGGTCTCAAGGACCGAAAATATGGTCATTTTCAGTGAAAAGCCTCATACTCAGTTTTTTCGGGCTGACGATGAACATACCCCTTTGATCGTAGTAGCAAATTTTGAACGGGCCACGGGAAATCTCTAGGGACATCAAATCGGTCCGATTCTTTCGTAAGGTCATAAAATATTCGATGCAGGTATCTCGGACCGAAAATATGGTCATTTTCGATGAATAGCCCCATACACAGTTATTCGGGCTAACGGTGAACATACCCCTTTGGCCGTAGTAGAAAAATTTCGAACGGGCCAATGGAAAGCTCTAGGGACATCAATTCGATCCGATTCTTTCGTAGGGTCAAAAAATATTCGATGCAGGTCTCCAGAACCGAAAATATGGTCATTTTCGGTGAATAGCCCATACTCAGTTTTTTCGGATTGAAGGTGAACATACCCCATTGGCCGTAGTAGTAAAAGTTCGAACGGGCCACGAGAAAGCTCTAGGGACATCAAATCAATCTGATTCTTTCGTAGGGTCATAAAATATTCGATGCATGTCTCCAGGACTGAAAATATGGTCATTTTCCGTGAATAGCCCCATATTCAATTTTTTTAGGGATAACGGTGAACATATCCCTTTGGCCGTAGTAGAAAAATTTCGAACGGGCCAAGGGAAAGCTCTAGGGACATCAATTCGATTCGATTCTTTCCTAGGGTCAAAAAATATTCGATGCAGGTCTCCAGGACCGAAAATACGGTCATTTTCGGTGAAAAGCCTCATACTCAGTTTTTTCGGGCTGACGGTGAACATACCAATTTGGGCCGTAGTAGCAAAATTTCGAACAGGCCACGGAAAGCTCTAGGGACATCAAATCGATCTGTTTCTTTCGTAGGGTCATAAAATATTTAAAGCAGGTCTCCAGGACTGAAAATATGGTCATTTTCGGTGAATAGCCCATACTCAGTTTTTTCGGACTGAAGGTGAACATATCCCATTGGCCGTAGTAGTAAAAGTTCGAACGGGTCACGAGAAAGCTCTAGGGACATCAAATCAATCTGATTCTTTCGTAGGGTCATAAAATATTCGATGCAGGTCTCCAGAACCGAAAATATGGTCATTTTCGGTGAATAACCCCATACTCAGTTTTTTCGGACTAAAGGTGAACATACCCCATTGGCCGTAGTAGTAAAAGTTCGAACGGGCCACGAGAAAGCTCTAGGGACATCAAATCAATCAAATTCTTTCGTAGGGTCATAAAATATTCGATGCAGGTCTACAGGACCGAAAATATGGTCATTTTCGGTGAATAGCCCCATACTCAGTTTTTTCGGGCTGACGGTGAACACACCCCTTTGGCCGTAGTAGCAAAATTTCGAACGGGCCACTAGAAAGCTATAGGGACATCAAATCGATCCGATTCTTTCGTAGGGTCAAAAAATATTCGATGCAGGTCTCCAGAACTGAAAATATGGTCAATTTCGATGAATAGTCCCATATTCAATTTTTTTCAGGCTGACGGTGAACATACCCCTTTGATCGTAGTAGCAAAATTTTGAACGGGCCACGGGAAATCTCTAGGGACATCAAATCGATCCGATTCTTTCGTAGGGTCAAAATATATTCGATGCAGGTCTCCAGAACTGAAAAAATATGGTCATTTTCGGTGAATAGTCCCATATTCAATTTTTTTCGGGCTGACGGTGAACATACCCTTTGATCGTAATAGCAAAATTTTGAACGGGCCACGGGAAATCTCTAGGGACATCAAATCGGTCTGATTCTTTCGTAGGGTCATAAAATATTCGATGCAGGTATCCCGGACCGAAAATATGGTCATTTTCGATGAATAGCCCCATACACAGTTTTTTCGGCCTGACGGTGAACATACCCCATTGGCCGTAGTAGCAAAAGTTCGAACGGGCCACGAGAAAGCTTTAGGGACATCAAATCAATCTGATTCTTTCGTAGGGTCATAAAATATTCGATTCATGTCTCCAGGACCGAAAATAAGGTCATTTCGGTGAATAGCCCCATATTCAATTTTTTTCGGGCTGACGGTGAACATACCCCTTTGATCGTAGTAGCAAAATTTTGAACGGGCCACGGGAAATCTCTAGGGACATCAAATCGGTCCGATTCTTTCGTAGGGTCATAAAATATTCGATGCAGGTATCCCGGAACGAAAATATGGTCATTTTCGATGAATAGCCCCATACACAGTTATTTCAGGCTAACGGTGAACATACCCCTTTGGCCGTAGTAGAAAAATTTCGAACGGGCCAAGGGAAAGCTCTAGGGACATCAATTCGATCCGATTCTTTCGTAGGGTCAAAAAATATTCGATGCAGGTCTCAAGGACCGAAAATATGGTCATTTTCGGTGAAAAGCCTCATACTCAATTTTTTCGGGCCGACGGTGAACATACCAATTTGTCCGTAGTATCAAAATTTCGAACAGGCCACGGGAAAGCTCTAGGGACATCAAATCGATCTGTTTCTTTCGTAGGTCATAAAATATTTGAAGCAGGTCTCCAGGACTGAAAATATGGTCATTTTCGGTGAATAGCCCATACTCAGTTTTTTCGGACTGAAGGTGAACATATCCCATTGGCCGTAGTAGTAAAAGTTCGAACGGGTCACGAGAAAGCTCTAGGGACATCAAATCAATCTAATTCTTTCGTAGGGTCATAAAATGTTCGATGCAGGTCTCCAGACCGAAAATATGGTCATTTTCGGTGAATAGCCCCACACTCAGTTTTTTCGGGCTGACAATGAACACACCCCTTTGGCCGTAGTAGCAAAATTTCGAACGGGCCACTAGAAAGCTATAGGGACATCAAATCGATCCGATTCTTTCGTAGGGTCAAAAAATATTCGATGCAGGTCCCCAGAACTGAAAATATGGTCATTTTCGATGAATAGTCCCATATTCAATTTTTTTCAGGCTGATGGTGAACATACCCCTTTGATCGTAGTAGCAAAATTTTGAACGGGCCACGGGAAATCTCTAGGGACATCAAATCGATCCGATTCTTTCGTAGGGTCAAAATATATTCGATGCAGGTCTCTAGATCTGAAAATATGGTCATTTTCGGTGAATAGTCCCATATTCAATTTTTTTCGGGCTGACGGTGAACATACCCCTTTGATCGTAGTAGCAAAATTTTGAACGGGCCACGGGAAATCTCTTGGGACATCAAATCGGTCCGATTCTTTCGTAGGGTCATAAAATATTCGATGCAGGTATCCCCGGACCGAATATATGGTCATTTTCAATGAATAGCCCCATACACAGTTTTTTTGGCCTGACGGTGAACATACCCCATTGGCCGTAGTAGCAAAAGTTCGAACAGGCCACGAGAAAGCTCTAGGGACATCAAATTAATCTAATTCCTTCGTAGGGTTATAAAATATTCGATGCAGGTCTGCAGGACCGAAAATATGGTCATTTTCGGTGAATAGCTTCATATTCAATTTTTTTCAGGCTGACAGTGAACATACCCCTTTGATCGTAGTAGCAAAATTTTGAACGGGCCACGGGAAATCTTTAGGGACATCAAATCGGTCTGATTCTTTCGTAGGGTCATAAAATATTCGATGCAGGTATCCCGGACCGAAAATATGGTCATATTCGATGAATAGCCCCATACACAGTTTTTTTCGGCCTAACGGTGAACATACCCCATTGGTCGTAGTAGCAAAAGTTCGAACGGGCCACGAGAAACCTCTAGGGACATCAAATCAATCTGATTCTTTCGTAGGGTCATAAAATTTCCGATGCAGGTCTCTAGGACCGAAAATGTGGTCATTTTCGGTGAATAGCCCCATATTCAATTTTTTTCGGGATAACGGTGAACATACCCCTTTAGCCGTAGTAGAAAAATTTCTAACGGGCCAAGGGAAAGATCTAGGGACATCAATTCGATTCGATTCTTTCGTAGGGTCAAAAATATTCAATGCAGGTCTCCAGGACCGAAAATATGGTTATTTTCGGTGAAATAGACCCATGTTCAATTTTTTTTCGGGCTGACGGTGAACATACTCCTTTGGCCGTAGTAGCAAAATTTCGAACGGGCCAAGGGAAAGCTCTAGGGACATCAATTCGATCCGATTCTTTAGTAGGGTCAAAAAATATTCGATGCAGGTCTCAAGGACCGAAAATATGGTCATTTTCGGTGAAAAGCCCCATACTCAGTTTTTTCGGCCTGACAGTGAACATACCCCATTGGTCGTAGTAGCAAAAGTTCGAACGGACCACGAGAAAGCTCCAAGGACATCAAATCAATTTGATTCTTTCGTAGGGTAAATAAATATTCGATGCAGGTCTCCAGGACCGAAACTATGGTCATTTTCGGTGAATAACCCCATATTCAATTTTTTTCGGGCTGACGGTGAACATACCCCTTTAATCGTAGTAGCAAAATTTTGAACGGGCCACGGGAAATCTCTAGGGACATCAAATCGGTCCGATTCTTTCGTAGGGTCATAAAATATTCGATGCAGGTATCCCGGACCGAAAAATATGGTCATTTTTGATGAATAGCCTCATACACAGTTTTTTCGGGCTAACGGTGAATATACCCCTTTGGCCGTAGTAGAAAAATTTTGAAGGGGCCAAGGGAAAGATCTAGGGACATCAATTCGATCCGATTCTTTCGTAGGGTCAAAAAATATTCGATGCAGGTCTCAAGGACCGAAAATATGGTCATTTTCGGTGAAAAGCCTCATACTCAGTTTTTTCGGGCTGACGGTGAACATACCAATTTAGCCGTAATAGCAAAATTTCGAACAGGCCACAGGAAAGCTTTAGGGACATCAAATCGATCTGTTTCTTTCGTAGGGTCATAAAATATTTGAAGCAGGTCTCCAGGACCGAAAATATGGTCGTTTTCGGTGAATAGCCCCATACTCAGCTTTTTCGGACTGAAGGTGAACATACTCCATTGGCCGTGGTAGTAAAAGTTCGAACGGGCCACGAGAAAGCTCTAGGGACATCAAATCAGTCTAATTCTTTCGTAGGGTCATAAAATATTCGATACAGGTCTCCAGGACCGAAAATATGGTCATTTTCGGTGAATAGCCCCATACTCAGTTTTTTCGGGCTGACGGTGAACACACCCCTTTGGCCGTAGTAGCAAAATTTCGAACGGTCCACTAGAAAGCTATAGGGACATCAAATCGATCCGATTCTTTCGTAGGTCAAAAAATATTCGATGCAGGTCTCCAGAACTGAAAATATGGTCATTTTCGATGAATAGTCCCATTTTCAATTTTTTTCAGGCTGAC
This sequence comes from Bidens hawaiensis, assembly GCF_021521415.1. Classification (NCBI taxonomy): domain Eukaryota; kingdom Viridiplantae; phylum Streptophyta; class Magnoliopsida; order Asterales; family Asteraceae; genus Bidens; species Bidens hawaiensis. The sequence continues at coordinate 5,124 of NW_027499716.1, read as the reverse complement.
GGTGAACATACCCCTTTGATCGTAGTAGCAAAATTTTGAACGGGCCACGGGAAATCTCTAGGGACATCAAATCGGTCTGATTCTTTCGTAGGGTCATAAAATATTCGATGCAGGTATCCCGGACCGAAAATATGGTCATTTTCGATGAATAGCCCCATACACAGTTTTTTCGGCCCTGACGGTGAACATACCCCATTGGCCGTAGTAGCAAAAGTTCGAACGGGCCACGAGAAAGCTCTAGGGACATCAAATCAATCTGATTCTTTCGTAGGGTCATAAAATATTCGATGCGGGTCTCCAGGACCGAAAATATGGTCATTTTCGGTGAATAGCCCCATATTCAATTTTTTTCGGGCTGACGGTGAACATACCCCTTTGATCGTAGTAGCAAAATTTTGAACGGGCCACGGGAAATCTCTAGGGACATCAAATCGGTCTGATTCTTTCATTGGTTCATAAATATTCGATGCAGGTATCCCGGACCGAAAATATGGTGATTTTCGATGAATAGCCCCATACACAAATTTTTCGGCCTGACGGTGAACATACCCCATTGGCCGTAGTAGCAAAAGTTCGAATGGGCCACGAGAAAGCTCTAGGGACATCAAATCAATCTGATTCTTTCGTAGGGTCATAAAATATTCGATGCAGGTCTCCAGGACCGAAAATTTGGTCATTTTCGGTGAAGAGCCCCATATTCAATTTTTTTCGGGATAACGGTGAACATACCCCTTTGGCCGTAGTAGAAAAATTTCGAAGCGGCCAAGGGAAAGCTCTAGGGACATCAATTCGATTCGATTCGATTCTTTCGTAGGGTCATAAAATATTCGATGCAGGTCTCCTGGACCGAAAATATGGTCATTTTCGGTGAATTGCCCCATATTCAATTTTTTTAGGGCTGACGGTGAACATACCCCTTTGATCGTAGTAGCAAAATTTTGAACGGGCCACGGGAAATCTCTAGGGACATCAAATCGGTCCGATTCTTTCGTAGGGTCATAAAATATTCGATGCAGGTATCTCGGACCGAAAATATGTTCATTTTCGATGAAAAACCTCATACTCAGTTTTTTCGGGCTGACGGTGAACATACCAATTTGGCCGTAATAGCAAAATTTCGAACAGGCCACGGGAAAGCTCTAGGTACATCAAATCGATCTGTTTCTTTCGTAGGGTCATAAAATATTTGAAGCAGGTCTCCAGGACCGAAAATATGGTCATTTTCGGTGAATAGCCCATACTCAGTTTTTTCGGACTGAAGGTGAACATACCCCGTTGGCCGTAGTAGTAAAAGTTCGAACGGGCCACGAGAAAGCTCTAGGGACATCAAATCAATCTAATTCTTTCGTAGGGTCAAAAAATATTCGATGCAGGTCTCAAGGACCGAAAATATGGTCATTTTCGGTGAATAGCCCCAAACTCAGTTTTTTTCGGGCAGACGGTGAACACACCCCTTTGGCCGTAGTAGCAAAATTTCGAACGGGCCACTAGAAAGCTATAGGTACATCAAATCGATCCGATTCTTTCGTCGGGTCAAAAAATATTCGATGCAGGTCTCCAGAACTGAAAATATGGTCATTTTCGATGAATAGTCCCATATTCAATTTTATTCAGGCTGACGGTGAATATACCCCTTTGATCATAGTAGCAAAATTTTGAACGGGCCACGGGAAATCTCATGGGACATCAAATCGATCCGATTCTTTAGTAGGGTCAAAATATATTCGATGCAGGTCTCCAGAACTGAAAATATGGTCATTTTCGGTGAATAGCCCCATATTTAATTTTTTTCGGGCTGACGGTGAACATACCAATTTGGCCGTAGTAGTAAAATTTTGAACGGGCCACGGGAAATCTCTAGGGACGTCAAATCGGTCTGATTCTTTCGTAGGGTCATAAAATATTCGATGCAGGTATCCCGGACCGAAAATATGGTCATTTTCGATGAATAGCCCCATACACAGTTTTTTCGGCCTGACGGTGAACATACCCCATTGGCCGTAGTAGCAAAAGTTCGAACGGGCCACGAAAAAGCTCTAGGGACATCAAATCAATCTGATTCTTTCGTAGGGCCATAAAATATTCGATGCAGGTCTCCAGGACCGAAAATTTGGTCATTTTCGGTGAAGAGCCCCATATTCAATTTTTTTCGGGATAACGGTGAACATACACCTTTGGCCGTAATAGAAAAATTTCGAACGGGCCAAGGGAAAGCTCTAGGGACATCAATTCGATTCGATTCTTTCGTAGGGTCAAAAAATATTCGATGCAGGTCTCTAGGACCGAAAATATGGTCAATTTTCGGTGAAATAGCCCCATATTCAATTTTTTTTCGGGCTGACGTTGAACTTACCCCTTTGGCCGTAGAAGCAAAATTTCGAACGGGCCAAGGGAAAGCTCTAGGGACATCAATTCGATCCGATTCTTTCGTAAGGTCAAAAAATATTCGATGCAGGTCTCAAGGACCGAAAATATGGTCATTTTCGGTGAAAAGCCTCGTACTCAGTTTTTTCGGGTTGACGGTGAACATACCAATTTGGCCGTAGTAGCAAAATTTCGAACAGGCCACGGGAAAGCTCTAGGGACATCAAATCGATCTGCTTCTTTCTTAGGGTCATAAAATATTTGAAGCAGGTCTCCAGGACCGAAAATATGGTAATTTTCGGTGAATAGCCCCATACTCAGTTTTTTCGGACTGAAGGTGAACATACCCCATTGGCCGTAGTAGTAAAAGTTCGAACGGGCCACGAGAAAGCTTTAGGGACATCAAATAAATCTAATTCTTTCGTAGGGTCATAAAATATTCGATGCAGGTCTCCAGGACCGAAAATATGGTCATTTTCGGTGAATAGCCCCATACTCAGTTTTTTCGGGCTGACGGTGAACACACCCCTTTGGCCGTAGTAGCAAAATTTCGAACGGGCCAGTTTAAAGCTATAGGGACATCAAATCGATCCGATTCTTTCGTAGGGTCAAAAAATATTCGATGCAGGTCTCCAGAACTGAAAATATGGTTATTTTCGATGAATAGTCCCATATTCAATTTTTTCCAAGCTGACGGAGAACATACCCCTTTGATCGTAGTAGCAAAATTTTGAACGGCCACGGGAAATCTCTAGGGACATCAAATCGATCCGATTCTTTCGTAGGGTCAAAATATATTCGATGCAGGTCTCCAGAACTGAAAATATGGTCATTTTCGGTGAATAGCCCCATATTCAATTTTTTTCGGTCTGACGGTGAACATACCTCTTTGATCGTAGTAGCAAAATTTTGAACGGACCACGGGAAATCTCTAGGGAAATCAAATCGGTCGGATTCTTTCGTAGGGTCATAAAATATTCGATGCAGGTATCCCGGACCGAAAATATGGTCATTTTCGATGAATATCCCCATACACAGTGTTTTCGGCCTGACGGTGAACATACCCCATTGGCCGTAGTAGCAAAAGTTCGAACGGGCCACGAGAAAGCACTAGGGACATCAAATCAATCTGATTCTTTCGTAGGGTCATAAAATATTCGATGCAGGTCTCCAGGAACGAAAATATGGTCATTTTCGGTGAATAGCCCCATATTCAAATTTTTTCGGGATAATGGTGAACGTATACGCCTTTGGCCGTAGTAGAAAAATTTCGAACGGGCCAAGGGAAAGCTCAATGGACATCAATTCGATTCGATTCTTTCGTAGGGTCAAAAAATATTCGATGCAGGTCTCCAGGACCGAAAATATGGTCATTTTCGGTGAAAAGCCTCATACTCAGTTTTTTCGGGCTAACGGTGAACATACCAATTTGGCCGTAGTAGCAAAATTTCGATGCAAGTCTAATCTTTTTTAGGGACATCAAATCAATCTAATTCTTTCGTAGGGTCATAAAATGTTCGATGCAGGTCTCCTGGACCGAAAATATGGTCATTTTCGGTGAATAGCCCCACACTCAGTTTTTCGGGCTGACAATGAACACACCCCTTTGGCCGTAGTAGCAAAATTTCGAACGGGCCACTAGAAAGATATAGGGACATCAAATCGATCCGATTCTTTCGTAGGGTCAAAAAATATTCGATGCAGGTCTCCAGAACTGAAAATATGGTCATTTTCGATGAATAGTCCCATATTCAATTTTTTTCAGGCTGACGGTGAACATACCCCTTTGATCGTAGTAGCAAAATTTTGAACGAGCCACGAGAAATCACTAGGGACATCAAATCGATCCGATTCTTTCGTAGGGTCAAAATATATTCGATGCAGGTCTCCAGAACTGAAAATATGGTCATTTTCGGTGAATAGCCCCATACACAGTTTTTTCGGGCTAACGGTGAAATACCCCTTTGGCCGTAGTAGCAAAATTTCGAACGGAACAAGGGAAAGCTCTAGGGACATCAATTCGATCCGATTCTTTCGTAGGGTCAAAAAATATTCGAGGCAGGTCTTAAGGACCGAAAATATGGTCATTTTCGGTGAAAAGCCTCATACTCAGTTTTTTCGGGCTAACGGTGAACATACCAATTTTGCCGTAGTAGCAAAATTTCGAACGGGCCAAGGGAAAGCTCTAGGGACATCAATTCGATCCGATTCTTTCGTAGGGTTAAAAAATATTCGATGCAGGTCTCCAGGACCGAAAATATGGTCATTTTCGGTGAATAGCCCCATACTCAGTTTTTTCGGACTGAAGGTGAACATACCCCATTGGCCGTAGTAGGAAAAGTTCGAACGGGCCACGAGAAAGCTCTAGGGACATCAAATCAATCTAATTCTTTCGTAGGGTCATAAAATATTCGATGCAGGTCTCCAGGACCGAAAATATGGTAATTTTCGGTGAATAGCCCCATATTCAATTTTTTTCGGGCTGACGGTGAACATACCCCTTTGATCGTAGTAGCAAAATTTTGAACGGGCCACGGGAAATCTCTAAGGACATCAAATCGGTCTGATTCTTTCGTAGGGTCATAAATATTCGATGCAGGTATCCCGGACCGAAAATATGGTCATTTTCGATGAATAGCCCCATACACAGTTTTTTCGGCCTGACGGTGAACGTACCCCATTGGCCGTAGTAGCAAAATTTCGAACGGGCCACGAGAAAGCTCTAGGAACATCAAATCAATCTGATTCTTTCGTAGGGTC